>NW_021318832.1:2468769-2520402 GCF_001605985.2 Dendrobium catenatum | reverse complement strand
TAATCATTTCTTCTTGATTTTACATTATTTATGCTTCTTTTCTTAAAAAAAAAAAAAAAACAGTATCAATAATTTGAGTAATAATTAGAACAAATTTGTCTCTAGAGTCTAATGATTTCTCATTAAATTCCTCCCCAGCAGCTGATGAAATGTCATCATTTAACCAGTCACCATGTATAACCTCATAATCCCTCTTATTACAAGGTACGTGAGCTATCAAAGCATCAATTAAAAGAATGAATATATGAACATCAACAAGAGGCAAACCAAAAAATTTCGTCATAGGATCATCACCCTTAGGTAAAGAAGCACTAAAACGATCTGAAGTATCCAAAGAATCAGCACCGTTACTACAATTAAGAGGCAAAATCCTACCCGTAGGTGAGACACAGGCACTGTCCCCCATGATTCCTATCATTGCTTCTGATCAAAATGTTGTAACTTCTGATCTGAGCAGAAGTGAACGTTTTCCCAAGGGTTGAAGTCGAACATGAACAAAGGTGCTGGTGAGGCGGCGATTCCTTCACTGCGAGCGAACTCCCTTCATTGCTTCAAATCAAAATGTTGTAACTTTCGATCCGACCGGAAGTAAATGTCATCCAAGGAGCAAAGTCGAACAAGAACGAAGGAGCCAGTGAGGTGGCGACTCTTTCACTACGAGCGAACTCCCGTCGTTGCTTTCGATCAAACTGTTGTAACTTTCGATCCAGCCAGCGAACTCTTGTCACAGCTAACAAAGTCGAACAACACTTTTCGGGCCAGGTTTGGGTTGACCCAAACCTAAAGCGGGTCTGGTTTGGGTCCAAAAAACTAACCCGTTCACAAAAATGAGATGGGTTCAGGTTGAACTGAATAGTGTTAGGTCAATTTCGAGTTCAACCCAAATCTGACCCGTGACTTGAAATTGACACCCTTATCTAAAGGGGATAAATTGAATCCACTTTAGCTGACATAGGGCTTTGCGCCGAATCGATTATATCCTATTAATTCATTGCTTAATGATGTAACACCGTTGGAGAACATACGAGCTATGATCATAATCATAATATAATGATGTCATTTTGCAGCAAAACCACCTAGTGAAAGGGTCTCAATCATGACTATTTACCTGTGGGGCCATTTAACGGCAAAAACACCAATGTGATGCCATTTTACGGTGAAACCATAGATTAGAGGATATGTGTCATGTCTGTATTGGTAAGAGATATATTAAGAATGAATCTTATTTATATTCTCGACTAGACATTAGCATTTTTTGAGCTGAACTAATTTGTATATTTATCTATATCTGCAAACGGTTATGGAAAGTGGATGGATATTTTTTCTTTAAGCATTTGATGATTAATTTCATTTTAAATATCCTGGTATTGGGTGGTTATTTTAGAATTTTAAATTTTTATGGTCATTTGGGATGTATTAAATATATTTATGGTCCCCTCAAATTTTTTGTCAACACGATCATCATCAGGGTGATGTTGTAGTCACTTTAAAGATTTGTATTTTATTAAAACTTGAAAGCCTCAAAAGTATAGGGTCTCCTCCGGTTGAGATAAACATTAAATAAGACCATCATCAAGGTTATGTTGTAGTCACTTTAAAAGATTTGTATTTTGTTGATGCTTGAAAGCATCGGAAAATATAGGATTCTCTCCAGTTGAGATAAATATTCAACACAATCATCATTGAGATGTTCATAAGCAATTTTGTTTTTGTTGATGGAATCTTGTCGACTATATCAATTTACTGATAGAGGATCAGGTTGGTATCTAAATTTATTTCTCAATCTGTGTAGCTTCCTCAAACGTCACCCGTGTACCTACGACACGCTCGTCGGGGCCCCGGTTGGTATATGCTGTTACATGCATTTTGTATTATATGATTGATATATGTATGTAGTGGGTGTATGTGATGTATGTGCATATATTACGTACATCGGCTCATGTATTTTGCTTTTTTTGCATTTGCATATTATGTAGTTGCAGCATGTGGTATTTTTGTATGCAGATAGAATAGTGCCTGATATTACTTGAATGAAACCCTCTGTATCCTATAAAGGCATGCATATTATGTGATGCATATGAATGTGTATTTTAATGCATGAGAGGGGGTGTTTTGCATTTTTAAATGCAACTAGCTATGCAGGTAACTATTGCTACCAAGTATGTAGTACTTTATTTTAGGCTTTATTGACGCCTTTAATCAATTTGTATGAATGTCGTGAATCTGGTGGCGTAACGCATTGACATATATAGCAATGCATTTAGGGGGGCATTCCAAAATATTTGGAATTAATCAATTATGTGGGTAACTATCATTTGAATGTGCACAACATTCATATTTAAAAGCTTATAGATGCTTTTTGTCTGCGTGAACAAGTGTTGGTGATCCAATGGTGCAGCGTTGCACTTCAGTGGCTCACAATTTCTTTTACTATTGATTCCTTGTTGTTGCTTACAGGTGAATCATAACGTTGCATTCAAATAGTCACGAGACACTTCATTGTTCTGATGCAAGCTCCATCTTCTTGTCTTTCAAGAGATTGGATCCACGAATTCTCAAATCTTTGCTTAGATTAGATGAGGATATCCAAATTGCATGAGGTCGTTTTGTGATAGATTATGTATTATAGTCTAATGAAACTAAAGGATTGGTTGATACATTGTTGGATTTATTTATCTCCATTTCATCACAATGTAACCTCCTCGAAGCATGAATAGGACAACTAACATGATAGGTTTTAGTATCTCAACGATATTCTAGTATCTGATATGCATATGGGATGTGGAATCTTCTCTTGCAACCCTTGACAAAGCAATCAAAAGCAGCTCTCTTCAATTTACAGCTGCAACATTTAATGGTGCACGCGTAGGACATTAAGTTATGAAGCTTGATCTAAGACTATTTGTCTTTCATTCAAATAAAAATAGCATTTATCCAGAAACCTTAGTATTTCTGAAGAGATGATATAATGAGATTTTTTTGCTTGAACTGCTCAATCTTTGATTCTACATAATCATTCAACTTCGTATGCTTAGTGCCACAGTTAGGGCCTTCTGCTGGTAGCAGATCAAGGGGTCTCCACTTTACACAAAGTTGCATTTTTTTATCCCAGTTGCCACCATCAAAACCTCTATAGTTATAAATTGGAGGGTTTGGGAATAGGCACACTAGGTGCTCGATTGAATGTCTCATCTTTTGTTTTTACTTTACTTTACATACACCTAACTAAACAGAAAAAATAATTATCATGCATTCACTTTATAGACAACCAAATATTATCATGCATTTACTTTGCATTGCATTCACTTTACACTGCATTTATTTTATATTGTATTTACTTTACAGCCAACCAAATAGCCCCTATGAGAAAAATTTTAGCATGGGGAAAATAAGAACTTGCTATTGTATGCTTCTTTTATCTACAATCCCTTTTTATCTACAAAAAAGCATTGTTAACTAATTACATATCTGACAGCATGAACAAGAAAATGAACAATGAACAGATCTTTTATACAATTGTACATTATAAGAAGTTTATGAAAGCAATCTTCGACATCAGTAAGGACACAATGATCTTTCTATCAGCTGTTCTTCAATCTCTGATAAATCTCAACTCATATCAATGGTTTGTTTTGCTTTGCGATTATAATCAAAAGATGCAGTAGTAGTAGTTGAAGTTTCATGTTCTCTTTTTTTGGGTTTTGGAAGCGTTAGCAAGGAACATCAATGCACATCTATTCCAGTTGTGGAGAAACCCTCACTCCAGGACTAGGCCTGGGAGATGGGATTGGAGTCTTAGTCTAAGTTGAAGGAGCAGCAGCAACTGAAAGATTGACCTGCTCAAGTGCTTGACATTGCATATCAGAAGAGTACTCTAACATAAAACCAATACGAGGGCCAGCTCCAGTACTCCATTTTTGAGCGAGCGGCTCATTGGATTCAATCAATGGAGGTTGGTCAATATAATTCCTGTATCAAATTCATTCTCTTTAGCAAACTTTTCAGTATCAATGGTATTTGTAGATTCAGCCAACCCTACCACCATTTGATCCTTCTCTGCCTCATTTATTTCCATGGTCATCATAGTATCCTTACTCCTAAACATCTTAAATGATGAGGAATTATCAAGGGAACGTTCATCCTCATCAATTGAACATGTCTGCATAAATTACACAAAAGATATGATTAAATTAGAATGCAGAGGGATTCAACATTTAAATAGTTCATGGTAGTTGAAATGAGGATTGAATACCTTAACATTTGTGAGGTCTACATTATTCTCTTCTAGGAAGTTTATGAACTCCTTAAAATTTTCTTCTGTTGGGAGGTAGTGACCGCTGTTTGGCCAAATAGCCTGTAAAAGACAAAGTACTATAAGTTAACCGATAAAACTACTATGTTATTCTTAGGCCGGTCCAGCCGGTCCACACGGGACCGGCCCAGGCGAATAGAGGCGGAACTTCTCCGCCTCTCCCGCGAAGCCGATCAAGCAACAAGTTTTTGGGAGCCAAATAGGAAAGAATATTGGGTGAATTAAGAGGAAAAATTGAATGTATGGATTATTTAGGGATTTCCTTTTGATTTGTATGCATTAAATAGTTTATTTTCCTAGGGTTAGGACATCTTGAATTTGGCTGAAATTTGAGATCTCTTAGTTTGTCTTGGGCTCTAGCGGCGTCTAGAGATTGGGAGAGATTGATCCTCCTTTCGAATTAAGGATCACTTGTATCTTGTTTGTTTTTCTTACGTTAGTTGATTTTTGCAATAAAATATACTGTTTTCCCTTATTTTCATTGGAGTTTGGAAGAATTTTCTCGATGTTTTCCGAAAATTGATAGGAAATACTTGAGATCTACAAGTGTTTTCTATCGGTTATATGTTGCTAATCTTCTTTCTTCTATGTTCTTGAATTATAGCAGATACCTTTAAGAAACCATCCTTGACAACAAGCCTTCCAGCAGCAGTTGTAGCTCCCCCAGCTAGAAAACTTGAGTGCTGAAATTTGCCCTTTTTCTTCTGCTCACAAAATAAGAGGAAGAATAAGAGAAAAATGCAAATGAAGGTTTCATTTGGGATGGCTTTCTTACTACTTCTTAAAGTTACTTTCTAGGACAAATTAAAATTTTTGTACTAATTTTTTACTAAAAAAACTGCTTTAAGAAGCAGTAAGAAAGCGGTCCCAAACGAAGCTGAAATGTCTCAAGTTTCAACTTTAAGCCAATTCGATTTATAGAATACCTGTCCCACATATAAAGCTCCAGAAGTGCTCAGAACAAATATCCATTTTGCATCATCAGCAGTATGTACAGTCAACTCAGTTAGCTTATAAATAAGTTTCCCATCCTTGATTGTAACTTCATAAGCTCCTCTCCTTCTGTATTACCAACTAAATATTTTCGATCAGGAAAGAAAATTTATTACAATAGTTTTACTGGAACTTACAAGATATGAAAACTTCAGAAGCATACCGGGCCAAGATATTTGATGCACTGTTGCTGAAGAATGCTTCTTGGGCATTTTTTGAGACTAAATTCTTTACCATATCCAACATCCAACCTTCATTATTCCAGCAGTAGTGAGGTGGTGTGGTGGAAATTTAGGCTTCATTTGGGACGGCTTTCTTGCTGCTTCTAAAAACTACTTTCTAGTACAAAAATTTTAATTTTTTTATTAGAAAGCAACTTTGAGAAGCAGCAAGAAAGCTGTCCTAAACGAAGCCTTAAACATTTGGAAAGAAGATAAAAGCCCAAGGTGTACAAACTTACCAGTAAAAAAATGGTTGAGTGCTCTCACTTTCAAACCAGACTTCATAGTAGAACTGCAAATTGTGCCCATATCGATGCCTTGGATCGATCTGTAGAACATTGCAGTAAATATCAAAAGATTAATCATGGGTGCAGTAAAGAAGAAATTTACGTCAACTAAAATGGTTGAATGTAGTAGAGAGTTTATCAACTACAACATACCCTGTATAGTCACTATCTATATTGTTGATTACTTGTTATATTTCAAATGGGACTTGACTTCGTTTAACCATAAACTAAATTAATATAAGCAGAAGGATAAGATTTCAAAAAGAATCTAATAGGAAATGCTTGAATATTTCAAGTTAATCCTAACAAGAATAGAGAAAACAGCAATAGAATCGCACAAAATTTGGTGGAGAACTCTCCAAATTGTAATTGGATTGCAAAAGAGAGAACTAACAGAAACAACGAAAGCAAAGATACAATTGATCCTCAATTCGAGAGGAAGATCGTTCTCTCTAAATCTCTAGATGAGTCTAGAGCCCAAGACATCAAGAAGAACCCTCACAAAAACCCAATAAACAAATATAACCCTAACCCTAATCCTCCTCCCATACTTAAGGCATACAATTAGAAAAAAAAATACAATTAAAACAACAACAACAACATTGCAATATGGGATCTAAACCAGTTAAACTTGTCTGGAACTTTGGATCTGATCGTTTTTAGTAATAGGACAATATGATCATTCAAACTCTTTATAATTGGCAAATACCTAGTTCAGTGACACTGTTATATTATATATATTTTTTTAAAAAATACAATTAAAACAACAAGACAAAAAGACCTAAAGGCCCTTGCCGCCCTCTCCTTTGGTTCTAAATTTGAATTTGAAATCAAATGGACCCCACCCCATCTCTCTCTCTCTCTCCCTCTTGCCGCCGCCCCTTCTCCTATAAACATGAACCGGCCCTTTAGAAGGGGTCGACTGGACCAGCCCACTAGGGGCCGGTCTAACAGAAACCTAAGTTTAGAGTAAAACTATTCAAGGTTGTTGTATCTCAAGTCTTGCTTATCCAACATAAAAAAAAAAAAAAAAAAATCATATAGAAATATATAGAAAGCTCACAGCTTCTAGCCAGTGCTGCAATGCTAGTTTTTGAGCTTTATCACTTTTTGACAAGCCCTTACCAACCTGCAAGGATTACAAGAGCGAACAATTAAATCAAGGTCAGTTTGAAAGAGAATGCATAAGAACACAATTCTTGAAAGATTTCACATCAATAATAATAATTTTGTTTCTGTCATTACCTTTGCAGCCCTTGTTCGAGCCCTGGCCCAACGTGAAGCTGTGGTCTCAGGCTTTTCTTCATTGAAAAATGATATAGAGCTGCGCTTCAAAGATGCAAAATCCAAAGCCCTCCACCTGTGAAATTTAAAGGAAAATATTTAAGGCAAAGCTCAAGGTAGCTTAAGAAGTTTAAAGACCAAAATTAAAATAATTAACTAACCAAAGCTCCTCAACCTCAACTGCACAATCTGCCAGATTTCTTCTTGTTCGATAACTTTAGAGTTTAGGGTGTCCTGTAAGAACAGATTAAATAATATTTTATTTTGCTCTTAGCTTAGAATGGATATAGATAGCAATCACTAAGTAATAAAAACAGAATGAACTAAAGCTGATCATTAGGAAGAAAGCAATAGATCCAAGACAATCAAGTAGAAAAAACAAATATTATTGGAAAAATTTTAAACTTTTAATATAGTAAAGGTTATTTGTAATTTGTCACTTCTGAATTTTATTTTTTACCCTCAACCGACTTTTTTTCATACAATTTGCTCCTTTAGAAATCGGAAAGCTTCTTGGCCTCTCTTTATTTTTATCCGATTATGTTGAACTTTTCTAACAATCACAAACAAGTCTGTGAAAAACGATTATGTGCAAAAATAAATTATTTTTACACCCTTATATATTTTTTTATAAATTTGTCACTTGCCTCTTCTGAAAACTAAGGTTGATTCCATCCCAGATCACATTGGAGTATATAATAATCTAACATCAACCAAGCAATATAAAAGTTGAGTTGCTACTAGTGACCTCTGCTCATTTACCTAAAACTTTTGGGTTAATATTTGCTCATTCATTAGCATCTTGTGCACAAATTTAGCCCTAGCCCCTAGTGCTTCAATCATGTCAGATAGAGGATTTATTATTCTGTGCGGAGTTTTGACGGTGTCCAGAGCCGATTAAAATGCATCCCGCCATCGGGGTACCTAGCGTTTAACCGGACCGGAGAACCGTCCGGTGTTCGCACAGAATAATAGCTCAACATACAATGGCCACTTGAGAAAGATAGAACGGTAAGACGAGATAGGAAGCTGCTCATAGAGATAATGCATAGTTGTAAAAACATTCATCACTCATTAACCAAAACCTGAAAGCGTAATATAAGAATCAAAGCAAGAACATAGACAAATAAACAAAATCCAGAAATCGAAAATGAAGAAGAAGATAGATTTCTTATTCCCCTATTGTTCATACCTGTTGAAGGAGAAACGGGTGAAGGCAAAGGAAAGAGCACAGAAGCTCAGGCAGGAGAAGAACAACAAAGCACCCTGCTTCCGAGCTCACCATTTTGACTCTATATAAACTATGAAAGCCTGGAGGACATTTCATTTGGATTTAAAAAAAGAATGAAAGCCTATGAGGAAACAAAGTCTTCTGGTTATCTCAACCACGGAAGTATTTGCACAAATAAAATAAAATCATTAGTGTCACAAATGATATTAAATTTTGATTAAAAAAGTTGGGAAGGAGCTATCAAGAAGGATGTTGCTCTTGTTGGGGAAACAGGAGCAGCAAGGAGGGAATTTGCTTCATGGAAAGATTCAACATTTTCATATCAAGATAGGTGTGGTTTCACACTGGGCCGGCGTTGAGGAGAAATTATTCTGTGCGGACGCCGAATGCAGTTTATTGTCCGGAGACCAATCAGAATACGTCACATTAGCAGTATAAAGCGGTACGGAGCTGCGGTGCCGAGCAGTACGGAGCCGGGTTCCGAGGAGGGGGTGACGTGGCGCATTTTGATTAGTCTCTGGACGACGTTCGGTGTCCCTACATAATAATTTCTCTTTAAGTAGAATTAAGAATTCATTGTTTTTTTTAATTAGGAGTTTTATACTTTTATGAGAAAAAATGTTTATTAATTCTTTAATCATGAGTAGTAAAAATTAAAAAAAAAAAGTTGTAATTAATTTTCTGGCCTAATGTCTGTTTAATTCAGGAAGGCTAAAAGATGCAATCCAATAATTAGTTAATTATTTAATGCAAAGGACATCGATAACATTAAGTAATTATCTTATTTTTAATCGACATAATCAAACTTTCAGTGATCCTTTATCATCTTAATCAAAATTTAGGTAATAATTAATTGTATTAAGTTTAATCATAATCATTCATTAATTACTGATTGAGAAACCCTTATGAAAAAATCGTAGTTGAACGCTTAAACTTAAAGACAATTTTTAACGTAATAGTTTCATTAGAAATTTCAAAGTAAAGCGTGTTTGCATCGGAGCACTTGTGGGATGGACGATCTTCTAGGAAGTTATACTCTTAAAAGAAAAACCGTAAGTTATTAGATCAAAATGGACAATATCTTGATGTTTGAGAGTTTGAGCTTTTACAAATAGTATTAGAGCAATATAATAGCCGAAAGATTATATCTTATCTTTAGAATCCTATTCGTCTAATAGAAAATTATGGGTTAAAGAAAATGACGAGGACGTCAGTTATTTTAAGTGGTGAAGATTTTGAAACCTTATGAAAATCAAGTTGAACATTTAAACGTTGAGCCACATTTTGATGTAATAGTTGGAGTTTCGTTAATACTTTTAAAATTAAACAGGCTTGTATCGGAGGACTCATGTGATGTGTGATCTTCTGAAAAGTTATACCAATGGAGCAGAATTTTGAACCGTCAAACCAAAGCAGGCAATATCTAGATGGTTCAAAGTTTGAGCTATTAAACTTATTTAATTAATTTAGCTGCAAAATATATTAATTAATTGATTTGTAAATAATTAGACTAGTTTAAAATTAAGAACTTAAAATAATCTCTAATTAAATTAGGATTATTTTCTAATCATTGATTACTTACTAAGTATATAAATTAATTAGTATATTTGGTTGATCCAATGTTTTGTGTGGAGTTATACTAAGGCTGTAATATAGATTAGGATCGAGACTAAGGTAAAGCGAGAAAAGGGATTGGATTTAAAAATTTTCCTAAAGTATAGATCAAGCTGAACTCTTAGACGGAGGGAAAGTTATTACGTCCGGATAAACGGTAAATCCGGACAAATATCGAGCGATACCGAGTGCTCGATAACGAGCACCCAAGTGATGTGACATTTTGTTATTGGTCTCTGGACGTATTCGATGTCCGGTCACAATAATTACTCCAGAGAGGGAGAGTTAAAAGGTGAGTCAAATTAGAACTATATTCATATACAAAGAATGCTCGGGAGAATAGAAGGGAATAGAGTTTTGACTAAATTTATAAGATAATATCATGAGCACTCTTCATCAGTGATCCCTTTTTTATAGATAATGATCAAGATTTTATGTTAAAAAAATACAATAAGAGCACATATCAATAATGTGTATAAATAGATTACGTGTAATTGTTTGTAGAACGAGTGTGTCTTATGTTAGAGTGCGGGAGCGAAAGTAGATTCGAGGCGCCCTTTGTTAAAGTACTGTCCACGTCATCTATCTCTTGTACTTTCTTGCTTTACTTAAGTCTATATATATCATCTCCTGTACTACAAACATTAATAACAATATACTTTTTCTAGTTCTCTCTGTCTGTTCTGCTTTTCTCTTCTCCGTCTTCTTGCCTAAGGCAAGAACTCTGTTTTCTGTAATCTTCAAACGTCTTCATGGTATCAGAGCATCGTCGCTTCACGGCTCAGATCTAAACTCCATGGCCGACCAAAATTCAGCCACCTCGCACCGGACGACTTCGGACATCTCCGAGGCTCTCGCTGAATTCGTCATCCCTGCACCCCTTAAGTTCTTGATCTCCAACACCAAGAACTTGGTGTCCACACAATTGAACACTGACAACTACGCAATATGGAGGCTGCAACTGCAACAACATTTCACTGCAAATGGATTCGGAGGTCATCTCACCGGAATCACAGCTTGCCCTCCGGAGTCTTCCAAGAAAGAACACAATCTGTGGAAACTTATTGACAGAAATTTGGTATCTGCCCTTCTTTCCACTATCTCCTCATCCGTGCTTCCCTACGTTCTCTCTCTCCAAACCGCCCACGAAGTTTGGACTACACTCGAGCAGCGACTTCAACCTACAAATCGCTCACGAGTCATTCAACTTAAAAATGAATTACACAACATTCAGAAGAAGGATCGCACCATTCATCAATATCTTGATCAAATCAAGATTCTCGTGGACAACATTGCTGCCGCAGGATCCAAGATCGACGCCGAGGATGTAACACTATACATTTTAAATGGTCTTCCCACTGAGTATAACCCATTCAAAACAGCCATAAGAACGTCTCTGAGCCCCATCAGTCTCGACACTCTGTACTCGTTACTATGTAGCGAGGAGATCAATCTCCAGCATGAACGGTGTCAAGAGGGCAAGGCTCAATCGGATGCAGCGGCATTTCTTTCCACCAGAAACAATCAAGGACGTTCTACTCGGTATCGCGGACGGAATTTCAATTCAAGAAATCTGCCCACAACTGGAAATCTGCCTAAAGCTGACACACAAAACTCCTCAAGAAACACCTCCAATCGGCCTATCTGTCAAATATGCGGCAAATCAGGTCATGAGGCACTTAACTGCTGGCATAGATGCAATCTACAGTATGCACCTCCCTCAAACCAGCGGGCCTTGGCCGTCCAACAACAATTTTCATCTACCGGTGACTGGATTCTGGACTCCGGAGCGTCATCTCATCTCACCTCGGACGTCTCCACCCTTCAAAACCCCACCCCGTACTCTGGCCAAGATTCCGTCTCAATCGCGAATGGTAACAATCTACCCATTCAAAACTCAGGTCAAGGAATCCTACCTCTACCTGACTCATATCGTAAGCTGAAACTTCGCAATATTCTTCATGTTCCTTCTCTCTCACATAATCTGTTATCTATTGCTAAACTCACATCTGATAATAACATTTCAGTTTCATTTAATGCTAACGGTTTTGAATTTAAGGATCGTCGGGACAATCGAACGCTTCTCCGGGGACCTCAACATCATGGGCTGTATCACATTAGGATTCCAAACAAATGTCATACCACTGCGTTTCAGGTTTCTCACAATGCTCGGGCACGATGGCATGCCCGTTTGGGCCACCCTCACTCTCGGTTGCTAAGTTCTTTGGCAACACAAATACCAGAATTAGCCGGCTCTCATTCTTTTTTAGACGATTGTGTCTCCTGTAACGTTTCTAAATGTCATAAGTTGCCTTTTCTACCTAGTTCTTCTGTGTGTAATAAACCATTCCAGTTAATTCACTCGGACGTATGGGGTCCGGCTCCGATAGCTTCGATGAATGGTTTCTTTTACTATGCTATTTTCATTGATGAATTTACAAAATTTACTTGGCTATATTTGCTAACCTCCAAGAACGAAACACTTGCTAAGTTCAAACAACTCCATAATATGATTAAAAACAAATTTGGCTCTAGCATTCAAACTTTCAGGTCAGACGGTGGCGGTGAGTTCAACAGCACCGAATTTCGACTTTATTTGATCAACAATGGTATCACTCATCAAGTGAGCTGCCCTCACACGCCCGAACAAAATGGTACCGCAGAACGCAAACATCGACATCTTCTCGACACCACTCGGGCACTTCTTCATGCTGCGGGTCTTCCTCATAATCTTTGGGCGGACGCCGTATCTACGGCCAACTACCTAATAAATCGGTTACCTTCCCCGAACCTATTAAACCACACTCCGTACTATCGTCTACATGGAAAAGAGGCCTCATACGATCATCTACGAACATTCGGTTGTCTCTGTTTTCCGTGGACCAAACCTTACGCTACCAACAAGCTATCTCCTAGATCCACCGAGTGCATCTTCATAGGCTATTCTTCTCAACACAAGGGATATCGATGTCTGCATATACCGTCCAAACGTATATACATATCACGGCATGTCAAATTCGTTGAAAATACCTTCCCGTTCACATTGCCCCCAGCAAACAGGCCCAAAGACACGCCGCCCAGGACAGACAATCCACTACTTCTTATTCCCACATCGCAGCTAACTCATTCTTCTTCACAGGTACCCATTGTTCATAGTTCATCACAAGGTCTCTCCTCACCAATTCACGGGGCATCTCCTCAGCACACTACAACATCAACAAATCCCTCCAGTCACACAAGTTCTCAGCCCCCTCCGGTTCACCCGATGATCACTAGGCTACGGGATGGCATAAGCAAACCAAAACTCATTTTCGACTTATCTGCTGTTCCAACCATCAACTCCACCCCCACGTCGTACAAACAGGCATCTCAACACGAACACTGGCGCACAGCCATGAAGGCCGAATTCTCGGCTCTTCAGCAAAACGGCACATGGTCCCTCGTTCCTCGTCCTACTAACAAACCCATATTAGGATGCAAATGGACGTTCAAGAACAAGCTGCACCCAAATGGTCAAATAGCGAGACACAAGGCACGACTGGTCGCACAAGGTTGCTCGCAAGAATTCGGCGTCAATTACACAGAAACCTTTAGCCCAGTTGCCAAAATGGTGACAATCCGCATTCTTCTTACTATAGCTGTACAAAACCAATGGCCAGTTATCCAACTTGATGTCACCAATGCTTTTCTCCACGGAGATCTGTCGGACGAAATCTACATGAAACAACCTGCTGGTTTCATAGATTCCCAACATCCGCAGCATGTATGCAAATTACACAAATCAATTTATGGGCTCAAACAATCGCCGCGCCAGTGGTTTCAGAAATTTACGGCCTTCCTCCAATCTCTCGGGTTCCAATTTAGTAAAGCGGACCCTTCCCTGCTTCTCTACAACCAAAATTCCATTCAAATTTTCTTTCTTATATACGTTGATGACATTCTTGTTGCAGGCAATGACAACACCAAAATCGCTTCTATCTTACAGCAGCTGCACTCAGAGTTTCATCTCAAACAGTTAGGTGAAGTCTCGTTATTTCTAGGAATACAAGTCAATAAAACGGAGCAGGGTTATTTTCTCCATCAAGCTCATTATGCCCGCGAACTCTTGCATCACGCCGGCTTTCTGGAGTGCAAACCGGCTGCTACACCAATGGGCACAAAGCGCAAACACTCCGTTGATGATCAACCATTTCAGGATCCATCGCATTTCCGCAAACTAGCCGGCTCCCTTCAATACCTCACCATTACCAGACCAGACATCGCCTTTGCAACGAACTCGATTTGTCAACACATGCACAAGCCTCGCATCACGGACTATCAGGACCTCAAACGGCTCTTGAGATACATCAAAGGGACAGTGGACTTCGGTCTTCCTTTACAATCTGGAACATTACAGCTCAACGCCTATGCGGACGCCGACTGGGCTGCAGATCCTCATGATCGTAAGTCTATCTCAGGTCACTGCATGTTTTTAGGCACTAATCTGATATCATGGTCGGTAAAGAAACAAGTTACGGTGGCCAAATCTTCCACCGAAGCGGAGTATCGTTCGCTATCATCGGCAACATCCGAGATACTTTGGCTTCGCCGTCTCCTTTCAGAATTTCATGTACCTCAGAACGCACCTACAACTCTTATGTGTGACAACACGTCGGCAATTGCACTAGCTCACAACCCCATGTTTCATGCAAGAACAAAGCATATAGAAATAGATTATCACTTCATCAGTGGTCATATCAAGCAAGGAGCAATTGCTATACAACATGTTAAATCTGTGGATAACATAGCAGATGTTCTAACTAAACCCCTTTCCTTAAATCAGTTCAACACATTAAGATCCAAATTAACCATTCATTCACAGAATGCTTAATTTGAGGGGGGATGTTAAAGTACTGTCCACGTCATCTATCTCTTGTACTTTCTTGCTTTACTTAAGTCTATATATATCATCTCCTGTACTACAAACATTAATAACAATATACTTTTCTAGTTTTCTCTGTCTGTTCTGCTTTTCTCTTCTCCGTCTTCTTGCCTAAGGCAAGAACTCTGTTTTCTGTAATCTTCAAACGTCTTCACCCTTTAGTGTGGCATCCAAGCGTACACTAGTGCAGCAGTGAAAGCAGAATCTGATGATTTTGTAGAGCGAGGTGCCTCGACTCTAGTTTACGCTTGGATGCCTTATGTCAGGTGGTTCTATTTGTACACACCGCAATTAAGAAGTTCCTATAAAATTATCTTCCATGCGTCTCCCTCTCCTCCCTTCCACCTCTCTCTCTTCCAAGAAATCTTAAGAAGATCTCTTCCTCCTCTAAGAATTTCTCAATAGTAGAGTTCCATGAGATCTTAGAGTTTAACACTCGTCGAAGTAGAAAGCTAGTTTTCTTTATTATCATTTAATCTCAAATATCGATCCTCGTTTTAACGAGGAAGAATCCCTAAGAAAAAGATCTAAGGAGGAAGTTACTGATCTTTGTCTCTGCTTAGTATGAGAAATTGAGCTAGACATATGAAGAAAGTTACCATGCCCCCATAGTTATTCTTTTCTTTGCATAATCAGGTCTACTCCATGGAGAAATTATTCTATGCAGAGGCCGAATGTATCTCTACGTCCAGAGGCTAATCAAGTGCAGCAACGTCAGTGATACCCAACCGTGATACCAAACGAAGGGGTGCTGTGGCGCATTATGATTGGTTTCCGGACGGTGTTCGACAACCGTACAGAATAATTTCTCAAATGTCATGTTAATACCGGCGTGAGTATTCTAGTGATAGTTGGCCCTCAACAAGTTGCCTAAAATTTATTTTTGTGATGGATTTCATTTTGCTATTTGGAAATTCACTGAAAATTTTTTCCAATGAAAAATTAATCGTCGGTAAATATTAAAATTTAATGAATATGTATATGCACTTATAATATATAAAAGGAATATTAAAATTTGTGCATACATTGGCATATTTTTAACACGTGTAAAGCCTTAATGAAAATATATTTCAATATAAGACTTATAAAATGGTTTATGCAACAAAATAATATAAAGTTAATAGAGCAACTCAATGAGCTTATGAGCCATGTAAGACAGTGCTCAAACTTGAGCTATTATAATATAATACATAAGCTCGATCACAGACTCGAGCTCAAGCTAGCTAGTAGCTCGATCATCTCAACTCGTCATTAACGAGTTGAGATCAAAATTATTAAAATTTTAATTAACCTAATAAAACTTCAAGTAGCATTGGGGGTGCAACCGAGTCAAGCCGACTTATGAGCTGCTCGAGCTTTGCTAGTTAATGGCTCGACGATTCAAGCTTATCGAGCTCGAGTTTGAACATCCCTCTGCTCGACTCGATTACTTGTCGAGCCGCTCACAAAATTGAACGTCAGGATCGCAGTCAGACACGAGGCGGAATTGAATGTCAGGATCACACACGGGAAGACTGATTGCCCTATTGGCGATACGGAAGCCCTCAAAATGCCTTATAATGGCACTGGATATCTCAGAAAAGGTAGTAAAGTGACCTTCTGATGTGGTAATCTCCTTGATACAGTTCTTATTATTGCGACTTCTGATTCTAGCAAATAGAAAACCTAGGTCGTCTTCTCCTTTAGAAAGCCATAAAGTTTTAGCCCGTTGAGCTAACCAAGAAGTCCAGTTAGCTTGTAAAGAAGCCAGCTCATCATTGATTTTCTTGAGGTTTTGATTTATCTCCATATCAAGAGGAGTAGCCTGAAGCTCAACCAAGCAAAGATGTTGCTTACTCTTAACTTCTAACAAAGCATTAGAAAGGTAAGAAGAAGTCGCCCACGTTCTATTTTTAAAAGCCCTTTTAAGCTCTATTAAGCTATGATGAAAAGATGCCATAGGGCTTCTAGCAGATCTAGAAGAGAAAGCATGCAGCACATCATCCCAAAACCCTTCCATATTGGTCCACACAATCATAAATAACGTTGTTAAGAGAGTTCAATGATAAACTTTTCGTCTATTGGGTATTGATAAACTATAATTTTCAAGTGCTTTTTTAAACAAAATATTTTTAACAAGTCAGCTCGATGAGTCATCAAGTCAAGTCAACACAATGCATGCAAGCTTGTCTTGTATGCTTTAACCTAAAGTAATATATTTGATAAATTTTTTTAATATATAAAATCATTATCTAAATACTTTTTTAGCAAGAAAAATGTTACAAGTGCTTTAAAATTTTAAATATAAATTTATTATTGAGTGATGCCTCAATGTAGAAGAGCAAATTTTGCGTTTATATAAATATTGCTATCTATTTTCAGATAAAATCAATAATTATAGTTGATATGTCTCTAAAATTCATTTGTTTAATAGGAATTTTGAGAGAGTAGTATTTGAATTGAAATTTTATGTAATTAAATTTATGATCATCCAAATTCTTATTTTAATAAATAAATAGTCGAACTAAACATATTGACAAGACGAATTAATCCATATCATAATTAATGATCTAATCAAAGTCTAAATGAACCCAAATCAAGTACTTGAAGTATACTAAAAAGCTTTAAGTCATTAAATGAAGGGCAAAAAATCTCTAAGTCTAACATGCACTACAGGAAATTTATTGTTTAATGATAGTAAAATGACCGCCAGAATTACCGTCGGTTGGACCGCCGGTTTATACCATCTGTTTAAACGCCGGGTTTTAATAACAAACTGTCGAAAATGCCGGCGGTAAATTGAACGCTGTATATACCGCCAATTTTTTATTAAGACATTGACTATTACCAATGGTTGGGCTGCCGATTTTAAGTAATTTTTTTCGGTGGTTCAAACCGTCGGAAAATGACCTAAAATGGTCAGCCCCAGTCGGTTTAGCCGTCAATTTTTAATATACCGGTGGCTAAGCCGCTGGAAATACTGTCGTTTCCTACAACCGGTACGCCGTAAATAATTAACCGGCGGTTTAACCTCCGGAAATCTTAGCCGCCGAAAAATGGCCTTCGGACTTCCTCTCCTACGCGGTTTATTCTGACGGTTTGTAAACCGCCGAAAAAATTTACTGTAAAGACTATTTTCCTCCTAGGATCGTCTGGGACGATTGGTGCAGGTGGTGAAGAAATTGTGAAGAAATCTTTCATTTCGTCTGTACGAACCTGGAAGGGTCGGGACGAACCAGACAGAGAGTTTCGTCCCGGGACGACGAAATTGGCATTTAATTTCGTCTGGACGATCTGGTTCACGCTCTGGTCCAGAGGAGATCGTCCCGGGACGATCGGGAACATCGTCCGAGACGAGACGATGCTGCTTAATAAATATCTGTATAGTGCCGATTTTGAAGAGAGAGAAAGCCCATGAGAGAGAGAAACGAGTGGAAAAGAGAAAAAGTGGATTTTTGGGCGACTTCGACTCGTTTTTGTCCGTCGCCGTAGTTGGGAAAGTTGACCGACTCGAGGTAAGGCACATTCCGCCTTTCTCAATTTTCAGAAATGAGATTTTTGACGACTTTTTTGTTCCGAATTTTGTTTCCTTTAGCAAATTTCTGGTGTTATTTTCTTCTGACAAAGATTTTACCGCGTAACTTTTAATATGTTTCTAAGATGATAATTGTGCATGTTTTGAGTATTTTCTGGAAGATTTTTACCAGATATTTTGGATTCTGCGACTTTTTAATTGAACTGCAAATTATCAGGATGTTGAAAAATTTTTTGTCAATACAATGAAAGTCTTACAATATTGTTGTGAATATTCTGTGATAATTTGGTAGATTTCTGAATCTGTGAATTTTGTGTAAATTTCGTATACTGCCATTATGCCGCTGGTTTTTCGTACGAATTCTGCTTTTATCCTGAATTGTAAATTGAATGAATTGATTAATTGTATGCTATCAGAAGGGAGTTATAAGGGGCCGGAATCCTATGTGATTCCGTTGTCTGGGTCCGAGAAGGGAGACATAAGGGGAAGTTCTGAAATTACAAGTGCTTTGCAATTTTAAATATAAATTTATTACTGAGTGATGCCTCAATGTAGAAGAACAAATTTTGCGTTTATATAAATATTGCTATCTATTTTCAGATAAAATCAATAATTATAGTTGATATGTCTCTAAAATTCATTTGTTTAATAGGAATTTTGAGATAGTAGTATTTGAATTGAAATTTTATGTAATTAAATTTATGATCACCCTAACTCTTATTTTAATAAATAAATAGTCGAACTAAACATATTCACAAGACGAATTAATCCATATCTTAATTAATGATCTAATCAAAGTCTAAATGAACCCAAATCAAATACTTGAATTATACTAAAAAGCTTTAAGTCATTAAATGAAGGGAAAAAATCTCTAAGTCTAACATGCACTACAGGAAATTTACTATTTAACGGCAGTAAAATGACCGCCAGAATTACCGTCGGTTGGACCGCCGGTTTATACCATCTGTTTAAACGCCAGGTTTTAATAACAAACTGTCGAAAATGCCGGCGATAAATTGAACGCTGTATATACCGCCAGTTTTTTATTTAGACGTTGACTATTACCGGTGGTTTGATTGTCAATTTTAAGTAATTTTTTTTGGTGGTTCAAACCACCGAAAAATGACCTTAAATTGTCCGCCCCAGTCGGTTTAGCCACCGATTTTTAATATACCGGTGGCTAAGTCGCTGGAAATACTGGCGTTTCCTACAGCCGGTACGCCGTCGATAATTAATCGGCGTTCACCAGCGGTTTAACAGCTAGAAATCTTAGCCACCGGAAAATGGCCTTCGGACTTCCTCTCCTACGCGGTTTATTCTGACAGTTTGTAAACTGTCGAAAAAATTTATGAACCGCCAGAAAACTTATATTAATCTTCAAAAATTGCTGCCTGTAACTGACGATTTTCCTGTAGTGATGCTTGTACAGTTGTACTCAAATTGAGTGGTTTAAAAAGACAAATCCAAGATCATAAAATTCTTAATTCATTAAGATGCACAAATATGAAATAAATAATATATGATAAAAAAGTTAAAATGAATCATTTGATGGAGTATTTTGGATTATGATAAAATTTGTCAAATTATCCTCTTAAAAGGACTATAAATATGACTCTATTTTTCACTTGAAGGAGATGTTGATGGTGAGAGATTTGAAGGAATTTATCGTCTTGCCCGATAATTGCTACCGACAATCGCCATTAGCAACCGTCACCTAATTTCCATTATCCTAACCTATTGTGAAATAGAAAAATTATTCTTTGTGTATAATCTCATTTTATTCAGAATGGTGAGTTCTTGTATCTTCAGTTTATTGTATTGGTCTCAAAGTAGAGTGATGCCACATCTAGTGATGATTTTGACTGATAAATAAATTTTTTAATTTATTGTATTTTATTTTCTTGTTCAAATTATTTCAATTTGTTCTACTGTCATTTATATGATAATATCATTATATGTTTTCTTTTCTACATCATCATTATCTGATTCTTTATTATTATTATTATTATTATTTGTTCGAGGACTCTATGTGTCATATTGCCTATAGGCTACTCTTTCTATTCCTAGCCTATAGGCTACTCTTTCATTGCAATATTTTCTCTCTGTCACAACATTTACAGGGCCATTTCTGCTAAAGTTTCTAAGTGGAAACACTTTGATAAGATTCAAACTTCTTTCCCCAGCTGCTTCTCCTGGAGAATCTCCCCTCAGACAGTTTTTGGATGTCCCAAGGCAATGATGATTTGGTACACTTCCCTGGATGGTCTTCGTTTACCTCTGGTGCTTGCTCCTCTCATTGATGTCCGTTCGATGTTCCGTGTGGTAATTCGTGGGCAACCGGGAAGTACTCGTGTCCATAGACATGGTGTTGAACCTTTGGTTCAGCTGGTTTTCAATTTTTTGTACCAAGTTTTATTTTTCTGAGCCTTTTAGGGACATGTTTTGCTGCTCTGTTTTTTGGGTTTTCTTCTTTTTCCTTTACATTTTGTAATGGGGCTTATGTTTTAAGCCTGTTTTTTTGTTTTTACTTGTAATCATTTCAGTTTTAATTTAAGGGCTTTGACCCAAAATTTCCCAAAAAAAAAAAAACATATTTCCCTTCACCGTAGAGATTCGAGCCCGAATGAGATGGGAGAAATGCGTTATGTCGACCACTTGACTGCAGACCCGATCTCGACCACATCCTTTTACCTATATCACCCACCACCGTCATCTCAGACCGGTCCTTCCATATATTACTACCATCAATTTTCATAGCCTACCTAATATGCACCTCCACCACAGTGTGGCTCGGAGCCTACAGATGAACATATATACATGGAGTTTGACGGTGACATTTATGCAAGTAATTTTTTTTTAATGTTATTATCTTTAAATGTTACATTTTGATAATAAGAAATGTTTTATTTTATTTTATTATCTTATGTATCATGGAAGAAAATACCCAAGAATTTCATGATATGAGATTTTGAGAGTTTGAGATAAAAAATTCAAATATTAAATATTTAATTTAAGTAATTCTAATAAATTATTTCATATTGTCTTATGTCATATGAACAAATTTTAGGTAGGTGTCCCAATACATTGATAAAATGAAGAATAATTTTAAAAAATAGGGGTCAACTTACCTGTGAGGGGTGTCAATATTGGACCCGACCCGAAAACCTGACTTGAATCCGATCCAAAAATTTCGGGTTTGGGTTGACCCAAACCTGAAGCGAGTCGGGTTTGGGTCCGGATAATCGACACGTTTGCAAAACCGGGTCAGGTTGACCCGGAAACCCAGAAATGACCCGGTTGCTCCACTTGACAGCGCGTAGCTTGCCCAAGATGGAGCCGCGTCGCAGTCGCCTGCATGCGTGACCGCGCGTAGCCTGCCCGCGTCGCCGCGTGATCGCGCTTGGCCACCTGCGCGAGTCGCGTCGCCTTCTGGCTCGACCGGCGGTCGCTGCCATCTCCCGCTACTGGATCTCGCTGTTGGATCCCGCGAGTCGCCGCCTGTGCGGAAAATGCCGAAGGACGGAACCCCAAGAGGGTCGGGTCTGGTTGACCCGAACTCGAAGCAGGTCGGGTTGACCCAAACCCAAAGCGGGTCGGGTTCGGGTCCAAAAAATCAACCCGTTTGCAAAAACGGGTCGGGTTGACCCGAACGCGAATAGTGCCGGGTCAATTTCAGGTTCGACCCGTGAACCTAAATTGACACCCCAACCTGTGAGATATGTTCACAGACATTTAAAAGTCGGGCAAGCATTCTTTATGGATTGGAGAAAGCATCTGGTTTGATTTAAACAGATCTTGGTTGGGACAACTTAGATTATGCCAGAAGGAGAGAGAAAAAAAAACCAAGTAGAATCGAGCTTTTGGCTAGGGGCATGATCAATGATCATAGACGATATTTGTTTTGATCTATTTCATGAACATATTGTAATATGCTTCTCATTTAGTGTTTTAACTTGATATTTTCTTTTGTAGAAATAAGCACTTGAAAGAAAACCCACTTCATTGGAGTTACGTATACACATGAATCATCACTAGGAGGATCAACATTAGGTTGACAAAAAATTAAGAAATAATATTTGAGTAGTAGAATTTTTTTAGTTATTATATATATATATATATATAAACAAAGTATCATTAATAATTAAATTATGTGATTAAGTATATTATAAAAAAATAAAAATAAACAAAGTTGTCCGTTTAATGGACGGCTTAGTAGTACAGTCAGCATTTTAAAAAATGTAAAAATTAAATAAATTAAAGTATCGTAGCAAGTCGCCCTGCAATACAATATTATTTTTATATTAAATTATTTTCAGGAAAATTTTTATTATAAAATTTATCTTTTGAAAAGGTTGGAGTAGCTCCAGTAGAAGATAAGATTAGAGAAAGTCGCCTTAGATGGTTTGGTCACATAAAACGGCGGCCTTGCGATGACCCGGTTAGGAGAGTAGAGGTATTAGATTTGACTTATGTTAAGAAAGGTAGGGGTAGACCTAAAAAGACTTGGTTAGAAAATATTAGAAATGACCTTTCTTTATTAGATTTAAACGAGAATTTGACTTTTAATAGGACACAATGGAGAAAAAGGATTCATGTAGCTGACCCCACGTAGTGGGATAAAGGCTTGATGTTGTTGTTGTTGTTGTTGCGGACAAATAAAAATATGTTTTAGTACTAACATAAGTTTGCGCATTTTATCCACCACTCATTTCAGTACGTCAAAAAAATAAAAATATATAAAAAAAATTTTGATGAGAAAAATAAGGAAAAAAGACTATTGGTCATGTATGCAATTCAGCTTAGACAACTTTATGAGTTTTGCTTCTTTTTTTACATAACATGCGAGGGGAAGAGCTTGATGAAATATAAATGATGTTTATTTTTAAATTAAAAAGTTTCTAAAATAATTTAATTAAAAAATATGTTAAAAAAATATCTTTTACTACAGCAAATTTATTCACTTAGTATTGCCCCCAGAATCTTTTTTCCTATGAGTGTTCTAATGGAGGATTTATATCCGCTATAATTCTACCAAAAAATACACTTTTTGTATAAAAGATCTGTTCATAGTTCATTTTCTTGTTCATGCTGTCAGATATGTAATTAGTTAACAATGCTTTTTTATAGATAAAAAGAGGATTGTAGATAAAAGAAGCATACAATAGCAAGTTCTTATTTTCCCCATGCTAAAATTTTTCTCATAGGGGCTATTTGGTTGGCTGTAAAGTGAATATAATATAAAATAAATGCAGTGTAAAGTGAATGCAATGTAAAGTAAATACATGAGAATGTTTGGTTGTCTATAAAGTGAATGCATTATAATAATTTTTTTTCTGTTTAGTTAGGTGTATATAGAGTAAAGTAAAAACAAAAGATGAGACATTCAATCGAGCACCTAGTGTGCCTATTCCCAAACCCTCCAATTTATAACTATAGAGGTTCTGATGGTGGCAACTGGGATAAAAAAGGGAAACTTGGTGTAAAGAGGAGACCCCTTGATCTGCTACCAGCAGGAGGCCCAAACTGTGACACTAAGCATACGAAGTTGAATGATTATGTAGAATCAAAGAATGAGTAGTTCAAGCAAAAAAATCTCATTCTATCATCTCTTCATAAATACTGAGGTTTCTGGATAAATGCTATATTTATTTGAATGAAAGACAAATAGTCGGAGATCAAGCTTCAACTTAATGTCCTATACGTGCACCATTAAATGTTGCAGCTGTAAATTGAAGAGAGCTGCTTTTGGTTGCTTTGTCAAGGGTTGCAAGAGAAGCTTCCACGTCCCATATGCATATCAGATACTAGAATATCGTTGAGATACTAAAACCTGTCATGTGATTTGTCATGTTCATGCTTCGAGGAGGTTACATTGTGATGAAATGGAGATAAATAAATCCAACAGTGTATCAACCAATCCTTTAGTTTCATCATATTATAATACATCATCTATCAGAAAACGACCTCATGCAATTTGCATATCCTCATCTAATCTATGCAAAGATTTGAGAATTCGTGGATCCAATCTCTTGAAAGACAAGAAGATGGAGCTTGCATCAGAACAATGAAATGTCTCATGGCTATTTAAATGCAACGTTATGATTCACCTGTAAGCAACAACAAGGAATCAATAGTAAAAGAAATTGTGAGCCACGGAAGCGCAATGCTGCACCATTGGATCACCAACACTTGTGCACGAGAACACAAAAATCATCTATAAGCATTTAAATATGAATGTTGTGCACATTCGAATGATAGTTACCCACATAATTGATTAATTCTACATATTTTGTAATGCCCCCGTAAATGCATTGCTATGTCAATGCGTTACGCCACCAGATTCACGACATTCGTACAAATGGATTGAAGGCGTCAATAAAGCCTAAAATAAAGTACTACATACTTGGTAGCAATAGTTACCTGCATAACTAGTTGCATTTAAAAATGTAAAACACCCCCTCTCATGCATTAAAATATGCATTCATATGCATCACATAATATGCATGCCTTTATAGGATACAGAGGGTTTCATTCAAGTAATATCAGGCACTATTCTATCTGCATACGAAAATACCACATGTTGTAACAACATAATATGCAAATGTAAAAAAGCAAAATACATGAGCCGATGTACGTAATATATGCAGATACATCACATACACCCACTACATACATATAACAATCATATAATACAAAATGCATATAACAACATATACCAATCGGGGCCCCGACAAGCGTGTCGTAGGTACACGTGTGACGTTTGAGGAAGCTACACATATTGAGAAATAAATTTAGATACCAACCTGATCCTCTATCAGTAAATTGATATAGTCGACAAGGTTCCATCAACAAAAACAAAATTTCCTACGAACATCTCAATGATGATTGTGTTGAATATTTATCTCAACTGGAGGGAATCATATACTTTTTGATGCTTTCAAGCTTCAACAAAATACAAATATTTTAAATAGACTACAATATAACCGTGATGATGGTCGTATTGAATGTTTATCACAACCGGAGGAGACCCTATACTTTCGAGGCTTTCAAGTTTTAATAAAATACAAATCTTTAAAGTGACAACAACGTCACCCTAATGATGGTCGTGTTGACAAAAAAATTCAATTTGAGGGGACCATAAATATATTTAATACATCCCAAATGACCATAAAAATCTAAAATTCTAAAATAACCACCCAATACCAGGATATTTAAAATGAAATTAATCATCAAATGATTAAAGAAAAAATATCCATCCACTTTCCATAATCGTTTGCAGAATAGATAAATCTGCAAATTAGTTCAGCTCAGAAAGTGCTAATGTCTAGTCGAGAATATAACTAAGATTCATTCTTAATATGTCTCTTACCAATAAGGACGTGACACATATCATCTAATCTATGGTTTCATCGTAAAATGGCACCACATTGGTGTTTTTGCCGCTAAATGGCCCCACTAGTAAATGGTCATGATCAGGACCCTTTGACTAGATGGTTTTGCCACAAAATGACACCATTATATTATGATCATGATCAGAGCTCGTATGTTCTCCAATGGTGTTACATCATTAAGCAATGAATTAATATGATATAATCGATTCGGCTCAAAGCCTTCTGTCAGCTAAAGTGGATTCAATTTATCCCCTTAGATAGGGATGTCAATTTCAAGTCACGGGTCAGATTTGAGTTGAATTTGGAACTGACCTAACACTATTCGGTTCAGCCTGAACTCATCCCTTTTTTATGAACGGGTTAGTTTTTTGGACCCAAACCAGACCCGCTTTGGGTTCGGGTCTGGTTTGGGTCAACCCAAACCCAGCCCGAAAAGTGTTATTCGACTTCGTTAGCTATGACAGGAGTTCGCTGGCTGGATCAAAAGGTACAACATTTTGATCGAAAGCAACGACGGGAGTTCGCTCGCAGATAAAGAGTCGCCACCTCACCGGCTCCTTCGTTCCTGTTCGACTTTTCTCCTTAGATGACATTTACTTCCAGTTGGATCGGAAGTTACAACATTTTGATTTGAAGCAATGAAGGGAGTTCGCTCGCAGTGAAGGAATCGCCGCCTCACCGGCTCCTTTGTTCCTGTTCGATTTCAACCCTTGGGAAAACGTTCACTTCTGCTCAGATCAAAAGTTACAACATTTTGATCAGAAGCAACGATAGGACTCATGGGAGTTTGCTTGTTGTGAAGGATTTGTAGCCTCATCGGCTGGCCTAGCTCCTTCATTCTTGTTCGTCGTGTTCAACTTTGCTCCTTAGATGATGTTCACTTTCGGTTGGATTGGAAGTTACAACATTTTGATCAGAAGCAACGATGGGAGTTCGCTCGCTATGAAGGATTTCGGGTCAAAACTCGATCATTTTCAAGTTTTTGGATCAATCCGAACCCGACCTGAAATTAAAAATGGGTTGAAAATCAGGACCTGAACCCAACTCGTTTCAGGTTCGGGCTGACCCGAACCCAAAATTTTTGTATCGGGTTTTCAAGTTGTGTCAAATATTGACACCCCTACCCTTAGATAAATATTCACCCAAAGTCTACAAGATTTCCTTGGACGGTGCAATCCATAACTGCCAATAAGAATCCTTCTATCATGTTGGATCAACTACCTCCTCTGACTAAGTAGACCAGGAACCACAATGGTCTGGGATGATGGAACCATGGGATCTTGATCGGGTTCATCATCATTCCCCCTAACATCCACTTTAAGTACAAGATGGTGAAAATTTTCAGTTAAAAAAAATTAATCCTCAAATTCCAAAACACGCAGTACTATATATATGCTAGATACTACGTATCTATTTGATGACTAACCTTAATTGAAAATTCTCTCTCAATATCAAGAGGGTTAATTAACTATAGGGGCTTGCGCCTACAAGAAACTAGAACTCGGTCATAAAGTTCTTGCAACACGAGGGTGAAATCTCTGGGTAGTGCCTTATTTAAAACCTAATTTTCCTTCTAAAAATTTGCCTTGGAACTTAATCATTAAAAACCTCCTCGACAACATGAACAAAAGAAAGAAAGGGGTCCATGGAGAGGCTAGGGTGCAAATTTTTGGAGCCAAGAACTACTTGACTAATACTAGGACCAATATGTATTTTTTCTTTCAATATTAAGAACACTACCATATGTAATGTGTCCTTAGAATCCCTTTGATTACTCCCAAAAATTCTTAAAATCCTTTGGGAGGATGGGTCATTTCCAAGCTCCAAAAGGATTATTATTATAATTAATATTTTTTTATAGATATTTATAACCCTAAACCCTAAAATTTGTGTGTGTGTGTGTGTGCGTTCGCGGGCGGTGGGGTTATAAAGGTAAAAATTATCAATAAACAATAGCAAAAAGCCATAATGCTACATTAATTATAAAAAAATAGTTTTTTTGTTGCTCAAAAGATTATGTATAAAAATACTAAAAAAAAATTCTTAGTTTTTTTTTTCCCTTCATAATTCATATGGGCTTTGAGACAAATTCAGAATCTTAAAAACAAATTTACAAAATTTTGATCAAATTGACAGTTTACTATTAGTATCACATCAATCGCTTCTTTTCAAAATATATATTAAAATATAAATTATGTTGAATTAACTTAAATAAGTAACAACAACAATAACATCAGACCCTTATCTTATTATGGATTAGTTATATGAATCATTTTTCTCCGAGCCCTTTTTTGCACCCCCCAACATATGTGCTCTGCTAGGTTTCTCCCTCGCATGGTGCTCCCATATCTGTTACCTTGCCATGGCCTCCAACATCGCTTCTCGCTTCATGTAAGTTTTTTGCCTTTAAATTTTGTGCATTCCTTGAGTTTCGTTCTTTCTCAGGTGTTTTAATTTCCCTTACAGTCTGGATCGATGGCCAATAAGTGATTAGTGGATCCCGGATTTCTGGATGGCAAAACCTCTTCTAGGTCTTTTCGTAATGCTTTATCAGTTTTCTCTTCCTATTTTCCATACCTTAAAATCACTTCTCACCGTGGTTTGCCCTTGTTGTGGATTTTGGAGGCCAATATTCTAGTGCTCGCTGCTCCTATCGAATACACTTTGGTTGACAAATTTCCTACCCATAGACCCTCCCTTGAAGCTATTCAAAAACAAATTTTCAACCTTAAGCTCATCGGTGAGTTTTTGGCAACTGTTCAAAATCCTAAGCATGTGTTAATTAAGTTTGTGAATGATTTGGATTATTGTCATATCTTTGCACACCGCTCGTATTTTATTAACAATTGTTATGAAGATGATTAAGTGGTCGCCTTAATTTGATGTTTATGTTGAGTCGCCCATTATTCCTATTTAGGTGTCGTTTCCTAATTTGAGACCCTATCTATTCTCTCCTAGGATTCTTCATGGACTTCATTTCATGTTTGACCGCCCCCTTAAAATTGATCATGCTACATCCAGTGGCTCTAGACCTTCGATTACACATGTTTTGGTGGAATTAGATGTTACCAAATATTTTCCAAATAAGGTGTGGGTTGGCCCTGATAGTTTAGGTTACATCCAGTCGGTTCTTATGGAAGATTTTCTGTCATATTGCTCTCACTATAAAGCTTTGGGCCATTCGAAATCTGAATGCAATATCTTGCACCACAATTTGTTTAATGCCCATTCTAATGTGCCTATTGATACATAGCTAATCAATAATGGTAACAAAATACCTTTGAATGTTAATCATGATGATACCGATACTAATGGCGTTTTGTATTCTAGTGAGGAGGGGCATTTGGTTGTGCTTGATACAGATGTTTTGCTCCCTCCTGGGCAAGTTGTTATTGGAATTAATGTGTAGTTGTCTATTGTTTTGTCGGTAGCTTCTTCCTATAGAAATAATGAGGATGTAGTTGAAGCTTGTGAGGCTCCTCCATGTGGAATTAATGAGGATTTTGTTGAGGTTTGTGATCCTAACCATCACTTACTAAATTTGATAGTTAGTCCTATCATACCTCCTGATTCTAATGTTAATGTTGATGTTTATGATTGTGAAACTACATTTTCTGATGATTCTGTCCCTCTAGACCCTAGGGACAGTGCATGTGTCTCACCTACGGGTAGGAATTTGCCTCTTAATTATAGTAACGGTGCTGATTCTTTGGATACTCCAGATCGTTTTAGTGCTTCTTTATCTAAGGGTGATGATCCTATGGCAAAAAATTTTGGTGTGCCTCTTGTTGATGTTCCTATATTCGTTCTTTTAATTGATGCTTTGATAGCTCACGTACCTTGTAATAAGAGGGATTATGAGGTTATACATGGTGACTGGTTAAATGATGACATTTCATCAGCTGCTGGGGAGGAATTTAATGAGAAATCATTAGACTCTAGAGAGAAATTTGTTCTAATTATTCTTCAAATTGTTGATATTGTTTTTTTACTAAGAAAAGCAAGCATAAATAACGTAAATCGAAGAAGAAATTATTATTCCATTTGGATTTGGGGTGGCTACTGGTTTTTCTTCTTCTTCGTTTGGTTCCTCTGATGTTGTTTGTGGCCTGGTTTAGCAATTGTGATTCTGTTGGGTTGGCAAACACCCTTTCTCTGATTGCTTCTCTTATTGATATTTTTTTCTTTGTAAATTTTTTTTTGTGAGGTCCTGGTTGCATCTTCCTTTTTTAATGATGTTTTATTTATGGTAAAAAAATAAAAAATGAATTATATTTCTCTATTATATTCTATTAAGAGTTTATTTTTTATTTAAATCTAATTAACAAAAGATCATTTCTAATACTTTCTAACCAAATATTTTTAGGTGTACCTTCACCTTGCTCAACATATACAAATCTATCTGATTCATCTACTCTCTTAATCGAGTCAACCATTGGCCAATGTTTTTTTGTGACCAAACTATCCAAGACAACTCTCTTGAATGTTATCTGCCATTGGAGTTGCTCCAGCCTTTTCAAGTATATACTCGTTTCATATTTTATCTCTAAGTGTAAAATCACTTATCCACTTGAGCATCTTCATCTCAGCAACATTCAACTCGATAAAGTACTGCAAATCTCTCCGTCATCTTATAGGAGTTTCTCTTAAATTTAAGAGATATTTTTCTATCACAAAAGGGACTGATACATTCCTCCACTTTAATTATCCAATTTGAATTTTACTAACAAATATGATTAAATTTATATTAAAATTAATGATAGATAATTTTGTATAAATATAATTGATCTCAAAATAAATCAATAAATTTAAAATTTACTTATACTTTTATTTTTCTTTCAAACGAATCTCTCTCTTAAGCAAATCGCCAACAACGAGAAGAATCATTAATTAGTTAATAATTATATTCCATTTAGATTATAATCATAATTAGTTGGATTAACGAAGACAATCATCTCATGTTTCAATGGAAAAATATGCGAGCGTGCTTCAAATTGACTTCCAGAACGTACCCAATCACCAATAATCTATCGGTTCGCATAATTTATTTCCTGAACCGCTGTCCTTCTCCGACATTTTCTCGCAGAAAAGAAGGGTCCAGCAAAACATGAACGGCTTCATCGTAAACGTCTGCGAGCGTGCCGCATGCGACGGCCTCTATCCAACCGTTCATGGTGATCGACCGTATATCGCTTCACAGCTCCCAATAAAAAAAGAACCAACTATCAGGCCCGGGTTTGTCTTTTTTTCCCGTTGCCCAACTCCCTCTCTCCCACTCGTTTTCGAATTTCAAATATCAAACGGCTTCGCACGTCTCTCCTCCCCATTAACCCACTTCAAGCTAGGATTTCTCACTGGTTTCTTCCTGTTTCCAATACACTCTCGGAGAGAAAGCTGTGATTTTTTGGTAGAAAGGAGAGAATTTGTGAAATGGGTGGTTCTGGGAAGTGGATAAAGTCGCTGATTGGTCTCAAGAAGCAGGAAAAGGATGAACTTGTAAGCAGATCGAGTCTTTCAACACACCATTCATTTGAGTTTTTATGCTTAAATTTTTCTTTTTGTGTGCATTGTGTATGAAGGAGAAGGTGTGTGGTGGAGGCAGTGGGGATAAGAGCAGGAAATGGAAGAAGCTATGGAGGTCTTCCTCGGGAGATCGTGGATTTTTGTGGAGGGGTTCAAAGGGAAACAGCCGGCGGTCGGCATCAGAGGCTTCGGAAACTTCTTCAGTGGCCACTGCTGATGCCTTCACTGCCGCCATGGCAGCAGTTATACGTGCTCCGCCCAAAGATTTCCTCGCTTTGCGTCAGGAGTGGGCAGCCATAAGAATACAGACAGCTTTCCGTGGTTTCCTGGTAGAAATCAGCTCTCTTTCTATCTCTCTCGGAGTTCCATTTTCTTTGTTCAAATTCTTTATTGTTTGGATGTATAGGCTAGAAGAGCTCTGAGAGCGCTGAAAGGGATAGTTAGGCTTCAGGCGTTGGTTCGAGGTCGTCAGGTGCGGAAGCAGGCGGCAGTCACCTTAAGATGCATGCAAGCTCTTGTTCGAGTCCAAGCACGGATTCGCGCGCGGAGAGTAAGGCTTTCAACCGAAGGGCAGGCTGTGCAAAAGATGCTCGAGACCAGGCGCACCAAAGTGGATATCTTGAAAGAGGCCGAGGTAATCTGCACACATAGTGTTTGATGATATGTCTGACTGGTTTGGACTTGTTCCTGCACCTACATGCTTTTAAATTTTTTACTGAGAACTGATAGATGATTAGCTCTTTCATGGGTTTCTTGCGTTATAACATATTCAGGAAGGCTGGTGTGATAGTCAAGGTACACTAGAGCAAGTGAAAGTTAAGTTACAGATGAGGCAAGAGGGTGCTATCAAGAGAGACAGAGCCATGGCTTACTCTCATTCTCAACAAGTATGTATGTTCTTCATGTTTCATTAACATTTATATAATGAGTATTGCATATCATAGTTTAGTTTGATGGAGTAATTTTTCTTTTCTGTACTCAGAAATGTAGGTCCTCCTCAAGTGGGAGGTCTAACCACTCTCTTGCTTCAATGAAGCTACATGATTTAGGTAAGAATAATGTCAACTGGAGCTGGTTAGAGCGCTGGATGGCAGCAAAACCATGGGAAAATAGGCTGATGGAGCAGCAGGCCACCAATAGAGAACCATCTGAGGTTCAATCTTTGAAGAACTCTGAAGATTTCCATGGTGCATGTTCAAAGCTGTCTGATTCCAGTTCCAAGGTTTCTGAAGCTTGTTTGATTAAAGTCAAGAAAAACAGCGTAACGAAAAGGATTTCAGTGAAACCTGTACCTACTTTTAACAACAATCATCAAGCTAGGTCTTCTTCATCACCAAGTTATGAATTTCATTATGATGAGAGTTCACCATCATCTTCTTCTTTCTGCACATCAACCCCAACATCTGCTACAACTATCTTAGCATCAAGAAGGACAGAAGATACCTGCGGTAGCAGGCCAAGTTACATGAACATGACTGAATCAATCAAGGCAAAGCAGAGGAATTCATCTAGTCAAAGGACAAGAATGCATAAACAATCTTTCTTTCATAAGAAGACATCATCCTACATTGACATAAAGAACAGTGACTCTCTTGATCCTACATTGAGTTCTTCCAGATTGTTAAATTCTATGCCTCCAAGGGAAAAGAATTTGGTGAGTAGCTTCGACAAGGAAAACTACTACTTTGAATGATGATTAGTTTCTGTTTTTAATTTGTTTTTGGGTAGGTTGCCTCGGTTGTATGGCTTCCTTGGTTTTCCGAGTGCTTTTTTATTGTCAACTTCTTGTTGTATTGTGAGTGGTATGTTGTAAAGTTTGTCTAATTCAGTTTTTTGTGTTGGACTGAGAACTAGTAGGATATGTTTTGCCTGCCGGTTCACCTATTTTATGGTATTTCTTTGCATTCAATGCTAGATCTTAGTTGGCTTATGGGCTTATGAGTACAAGTAATATGATTCTTTTTTATTGTTGTTTGTTATATTTCTTTGCATAAACAGGCAAATTACTAAAACAACTGACATCTAAGCAGAGACATAAGTGGATTCATCTAGGCAGGAGAAACTACGAGGGCATTATCCGATTCCATTAATAAAAAGAAAAAATTAAACTAAGGGGCTGTTTGGTAGCACCCAAGATTTGATTTAAGTATGATTTTGCAAATCCGCTAAATCCGAGGGGTCCAAATTCTGTTAAATCCCGTGTGACTGTTTGGCTATAAAATGGATTTAACGAACAGACTCTTCCTCTCGAGCCAACGGATTTCGTAAATCCGACAAAAAGCAGGATTTCAGAAATCCTGGATTTAGCACAAAAAGGAGGAATTTTCCATCTACGATGGCTTTCATTTGCCGTTTGATTTGGTTTTGCATTTTAGGCTGTTTGTCTGGATTTTGCTCAAATCTGTCTCAAATTCGGCCTAAATCCTGCTACCAAATAGCCCCTAAAGAAAGCTATGAGCAAATGTTAATTTATACATTAAAAAAATAGCTCAACAAAAGACAAAAGAATGGGATGAGGGATCACCTCACAATCCAGGTGACAAATAATAGCTTGCAAACAAAAGCTTAAATTGGGCTCAGTGAAGAAAACGCTGTGCAAGTGCCTTTCACTGCAATGTAAATGTTTTTGGCATCATTATTAAAGGGTTAGCATTTGTGGGGGTGCAAAAGTACTCATAGAATTCATTTTAGCCCTTAAAGCATCATGATTTAACATCGTTGCCCAAAATCTAATAGGGAATGAAAATTAGGCAAGAATTGGAGAGGTCACTTCAAAAATCAACTGTAAAAGCCCCAAAAAAGGAAGTGAACTGATTCTACTCCAACATGCATAAGCCCAAGGGGACCAAGGAGAGCACCAAGAAGAGAAAAAACATGAAGGATAATAGCCAAAATTAGAGCTCTTCACCATTTCTGTAATCAATTTTTCAAGTCTTAAGAACTATTTTCATATTCTTAGGCTTGGTACTTTTAGATTTACACCTCAACTTGTATGCTACTAAAGACTTAACTTGTCCAACTAAAACAATCCTATAAATATTAACTTGAGAGAAAAGATTTACATTTTTAACCCTGTAAATAATATATACTAGTGTAGAGCAAATAAGGAAATGTAGTCTTCTTTCAATTAAATGGCATCATTAAGAGAATCAACCAAGACTAATTTGAAGGTAAATTCTATTAGAAAGAATGAGTCACAGGGGAGGGAGCAAGATCCTTAACAGCCCAAAGGATAAAGGGCACTGAAATAAAAGATAATTGCTAGTTTCACGATCAAAATTATAGAATTCAAAATCATCTTGAATATGTAAACCCCTAGCTAAAAGCTTATCTATTTTTTTGACCCTACCCATCACTGCTTGTCTGGGTGGTGAAGAGTCGGTTGGGCAAAGCCTAGGTCCCTGGTTTGAATCACTTGGCAAGTTGTGAAAGCCTTAAGTGTTGGCCCGTGTAAATTGGTATGAGCTGCATGTTAGGTCGACTAGAGTTTTCACTGGCTTAAGGACAGTGCTTCCTCGTTACAAAAAAAAAAAAATTTGATCCTTCAGAATAAGCCAACCATAGTACATAAAAAATTCAAAGAAGATTCCTTGAACATATAAATTGATGCCAATCCGCATTTGGCTCATATTAAAAAATGTCTTTAATAGCAATTTTAATAAAGAATTGGGAGTCTAAGCCCCACAGAATCTTATTAATGCCTCCTTTTATAGCAACACTAGAAATTGAAGTACATAAAAGAGGAAAGGAAGGAGCCAAGTAAAGAGGGAGCAGCTAGTAGCTATTCTCCATGGAGCATTTTTGGCATATTGAGCCCAAAATATTTATAAAAAAAATTCTTGCCACTCACAAATCATTGAATAGGAAAATGCTATTTCCATCCTCAAGACTAAATAAAAGCAATCTTCTCATCTTAAAAGCAATAAGGGATAGTTCTTTTAAGAGAAGGGAACCCCTCCTAAAATCCCTATCCCAAAGAGCCTCACAACTCCCCAAACATCATTTAGAGGAGTAGAGAAGCAAAATAGTCTCCAAATTATCTCCATTTTAGAAACCAAATTAAGGTTGGATATTGAGAAGAACCTCATGCTCTCCTTTTCACTTGGGAGTGTGATGTGTTCCTATGAAAGAATGTGAAACTTCTTAGAAATACATCCATCAAAGAAAAAATAGCAAGTTATAGAAGAAATCTTTTCAATGACATATTTTGATAAGGATGTCAAGTGGAACCAATAGGAGATTAAATTTTTCAAAACATGACAAAATGAATTGATATCTACCAAGGAAAACATTTATGTAAGTGGGAGGTACTGACTATATTTAACTTGAATTTTCCTCGTAGTAAGTGGGAGTTCTACGAAAGTATAAGGCCAATGATATTACATAGAAGATCTAGATTAATAACTTTAAAATATTCATCAAGTTTAGAGAGATTAATATATATATACCACACTATCTCTCTAATAGTTAATGATTACTCTTTAGAGCTTAGAAAGCTGAATGATCCGCTTTGACAAGAACCAAAAGATCGTATACATAGATTTATTGATATATCAGCATTTTTTCATTCTCCATAGAATGGAGATGTTTGGCAACAAACTGTTGGGCCTAAAGAGATGAAAAAGTGTCCATAGAAACTATGACAAGGAAGAGAGATAAAGGGGACCTCTTTATCTAAATATCCCTTTATATTCTCAATTAGGATGATAAAAAAAAAAAAGGAACCTCAATGAGATAAGTTTTACTATAATTCATAAATTATTTAGGATTACCTTGTTATAAAGTCTTGAAAGATAGAAGCTTTATTAACATAATACAAGAAAATTTATATCTAATTTTGCACAAAAAAGTTTGCATGAAGAGAGAGAATTAAAGTTTTGTATAAGATTACAAGTTTGACATCTCAAGGCCTAAATTTGGAAGAATTGACATCCTAAATATCTAAAAGCATTATATGACTTTATTAAATTCCTTTTCTCATTTCCTAAATTCGGCTAACAGAGAATGCATTAGGAAATTGAGAGAGGACTGAGAGGAGAGAGAAAAGAGAACTTTGATTTCGTCAACATGAATATTTTAACTGTCACATATTAAATTTGTACCAGTTATATTGAAAGATATGATTTTTTAAAGTAATGCATAATACACAAATTTGATTTATTTTCCTATATTTATATTTTTTTTGCATTTTGTACATGATATTGAATTGTGTTATATAAAAAAAAGATAGTATTTGCATGTAAGCAATGAATATTGACTGTTAATTTTATAATGAATGAGAGTTAGCTCTTAAAATATAATACCTTACGTAAGAATGAGAGTTAGCTCTTAAAATATAATACCTTACGTAAGAGGGTGGGCCGACGAGCTTTCCTTTAAATAAAAGGTTAGTGGTGTAATCCTAGTTGTAGCATGTAATTGATTGATTGAATTACGCAGACGGGTAGAAGGTGCCGACTCTTAAATAATTATTAAAAGTCACATGTGAAAATAAATTAATAATATAAATAAATAAAAGATAAGATAAGATTGATAGATAGCAAATGTAAGCAAACACTATATTAAAGTTGCATGTCTTATCTTGTTTTTCATAATTATACTCATGATGATATTTAGCTGATAGTACATTAAACTGATTGATAGCTCATACTGGCATTAATATTGATACAATATAGCATAACATACTGACAAATTCATTGGTGATAATACTCTTTATCATATGTCTTTTGACTTCATTGAACATACTGATTTTTTTTTTTTTTTTTTTTTTTTTTGTTTTTTACACACACAACGCATACACATAGACTCGAACCTTGGACCTCTTAGTTGGAAGACTAAGCTCTCAACCAATAGGCCAAGGAGAGTTGTGTGAGAGAGAGGCTTTCATTTGTTAAATCATGTATAAGACAACTTTTTATTAAATTATTACATGTCACATATTTTAAGATTCAAATTTAAGGCTTTTGGGACGGCTTTTTTATTGCTTGTTAAAGCAACTTTTTAGTACAATAAAATTTGTACTAAAATATTACTTTAAGAAGCAATAAGAAAGCCGTCCCAATAACAAATTTGTTGGTTTCATTCATCCAACAAAAGCATATTAATAATGTCATTATCATTCCATTTGTTATTTAAACATTTAAATGTGCTCAAAATAGCAACTAATTTGTAAACTTAGAATTAATTTAAGCAAGTTATTATGAATAATATATACAATCACATAAGCACAATAGAATATGCTTAATAAATTTTTATGATAATTTTAATTTTTTAAGGAAAGATGAGATTTTATTTATGATATATATCATAAACTTTATTGTAAAAAGGACTTGGACTAAAAATATAGTATAATATATATTCAAGAATGAGTTGCCTCTAACTCACTAAGGTTTTGTTTAGAACAACTTTCTTACTATTTTATAAAATAGTTTTTTAGTATAAAAAAGTTTTAACTTAAATTTTTTGTACTAAAAAATTATTTTAAAAAACAGTAAGGAAACTGTCTGAAATGAAATCTAAAACACTTCTAACAAATCCTCTATGTCATGCAAGCTATGGCATCAAATATCTTGGCAAGTACTCCAAAACTTATCATCATTTTGAGGGGCAAACAACTTATTAACACAATATTAGAGCTATATATATAAAGTCATAAACAATAAAATATTACTTCTTCAATTTTGGCTTCTTTACAACAATTCTAAATTCATTATAATGCAAAAGAAGTAAGATCAGTATCAATATGATTTGCAAACACTTTGAAAATAATCATGCAGGTACTGATTGTACTTCATTGCCTTTTTTTCTTTCTTCTTCTGCTTATATTAAGGGAAAATTATTCACTGCAGAGTTCGGACGAAAACAATCGTTCAAATTATGAGCGTGCACATATTATGTATATAATGTATATAGTATGTCACATCTATATACACACATTAGGTAAGTACACTCACATGTCCGGACGGTTGTTCCCATCCGAATTCTGCACATAATAATTTCTCCATATTAAGAGCCTTCAAATTCTTGCTTCTTAATATCAGAACCCATAAATTGTATACTTCTTAAATTTTAAAATTATTTTTCATAATATTTTAAAAAGTCACATTTCACTCAAATTATTAGAAATTACCATTTTTAAGCTTGTTTAGAAAGTATTAGAAATTATTAGTTTTATTATATTTAAATGAGAAATTGACTATTAATAGAACACAACGAAGAAAACAATTTCATATAACTGACCTCACGTAACAAGATAGGCTTGAAGTTATTGTTGTATTGAAATTATTAGATGAATATAAGAGGTTGATTTTAAAAGTATAGTTATTTGATTAAAATACTCAAATATTTTATCTTAATTTTTTACCCTTAAATGATTTTAATAATATTTTTTTTGGGGAATAGTTAATAAATAAATTCATACACAAATTCCAATATATATATCTATATATATATATGAGAAAATCTGCTATAGATTATGAGTGCTTTCCTCTCAAAAAAAAAAAAAAAAAAGGTTATTAGTGCTAAGGCTGAGCTTTAAGCCTTTAACTAATAATTTCTTTCATCTTCTTCCCACTTACCACATCCTGTTCATTTATTAGTCACTGAGGTTTGAAGAAAACAAACTATCTTAATCAGGTGAACAATTAGGTGTATTTTAATTGGATAAAATATTGAAGGACTTCATTAATAACTCCTGGCTGAAATGGTGCTGAGGCATCTTCAGTAACAGAGAAGAAAGCAAAGGAAGAAGACATGGAGCAGAGAAGAGGCCTTCCTTCTTTTATTTCTTCACATGAAGAAGAGAGAGAAAATATTGCCTCTGATATCATTCAGGTAAAGCTAAACCAGCTCTACTTCATCTTTTTCCTTCTTTCCTTTGTCTCTTCAGTTGCTTTAGTTAGATCTCTAAGAAGGTAAGTTTCCAATCCGCCTACTGAAAGTCAAGGTTAGTAGCCCATATCGTTGGTCGTACAGTGTATAGATGAGAAATAATTATATGATTTCTTGGTTTCTTCAGTATTTTATGTTTGTTAGAGATATTCCTCATCCATCATGACTTTGTTAATTATGTTATTGAAAGTTTTTAGTCATCTTTATGCCCTTGCTTCTCTATTAATTGGGCAATTACCTGGCATGATAGCCTTTGTGCCATCGATCGTTGACCATAAATTTTGGTCGATCAAATATGATTAAAAGAGATCTCTTACATGACTGCAGCATTTGGCGTTATGAGCTCATTTGAAATCATGAATAAAACTTAAATGCATTCAAATTATTTGTTCTGAGAAAGCTGGAGCTTCAGATGAGATAGATGAGCAGGTGCATTCATTTCCTGTGCTAGGATACTCCCCATAGATTTTTTTTTTTCCCCCTTACAATCTGCTATGGCTAAATGTGGAGAGCAATATGCCCATTAAGTTAGGCCATCTCCAACCGAAAAACTAAATTTTCACTCTAAAATGTAGTAACTAGTCTCCAACCGAACTCCATTTTCTAATACTAAAAAGAGAATATTCGGAGTATATTCTTTCTCATAATTTATTTAACTTAATTTTTGGATTTAAAAAAAAAATAGCGTGTGAGCAGTGTGATGCCAATATTGGTCTTGCACTGTTCACCCTCACACGAATGGTGTTTATTTTGGTGATCGGCTGGAGCAAACGACGGACTCCAAACGACTGTTAGGCGTTCAGCTGGAGATGATCTTATTATAGCCCTCCAGCTTAGTATAAAGACTTTGGCTTTAGAAGAAAGAAAATTAATTTAATTATCTTAGAAATAAATCTACTTAGATTGAAATAGAAAGAAAAAAAAAAAAGATGATGCTAGAACCTAATGATAAAGTATCTCCCATAATTCTTTTTAAATCAAATTGGTGTTGGAGTTCATGTTATTCTGGTTGAATGGAAGGCTGGACTGTTACACTCTCTTCATCAAGTCATCACAGGCTTCATTTTAGTTCACTCTCCTATAAGAGATTGAAGGATTCACTATCCACATGGTGCATTCCTTACTTGGAAGGCATCATCTTGCTTACATGTTGCTCAGTCATCTTTATAAGAAAGAAGAAAATGGAGGAAGGAAGCAGTTCTTATCCTATATGTGAATGACCTTATAAGATGCATGAGAGGAAACCAATACTTGCAATGCATTGGGATGATTATATTGCTTAATACCTTTATTACTGGATAGCACTACTGTAGCATGTTTTCATACCCCCATTCTATTTAATTAATGTTCAAATGTATGGAAAGATTTACTTCTGTAAATATTTTTCCAGCTAATTGGATGGACACCATTGATAGAACTTAAAAGGATTGTAGAAAAGGAAGGACTGCATATCCGGTTGGTTGGCAAACTTGAGTCATATCAACCTCTTTGCTCCGTTAAGGACCGTGGAGCACTCAGGTAGGCATGCATATACAACTCCTTAAGCAAACTATAGTTACTTTATTTTCGATTTAAATGCCTAAATAGTTTTTAGACATTTGGTATGTAGCCAATTTAATCTCCGAATATCATATTTACCTAATTTAGTTTCTCGACTATATAAAATTGATCCAAAATGCTTTCTCAGGGATTAATTTGACATTAATTTCTTATGATCGAGAGACTAAGGTTTTGTTTGGGACGGCTTTCTTACTGCTTCTTAAAGCAGCTTTCTAGTATAAAAATTTTAATTTTTGTATTAGAAAGCAGCTTTATGACGCAGAAAGAAAGCCGTCCCAAATGAAGCCTAAATTGGAATTAATTTTTTGTATCATATACAATGGACTATTTTGGATCACTTTTGTTTAGTCAAGTGGCTAAATTGAAGAAGTGTAATACTTGGAGATTAAATTGGCCACACAAATAGTCAGATGACTATGGATTTAATCCTTTCATTTTCAAGAAGAGATTGTGCTTTCTATGAAATACTTTATGATCATCATCATTAACATTAGCCTTATCTCAAGTAGTTAGGGGTGAATTAACTAACCTCCTTCATTATTCACTCCTTTTAAGTGCTACATTAAAATTAAAGTTAGCATGTTATTCAAATTTCTTTGCACTGCTTCTAATCATGTTATCTTTGATGTTTCTTCTTTTCTTTCTCATCCTTTCATATTAATTCTGCCAATTTACTTCATGCCCTACACTAAATATGTTCAATCCACTTCTATTTCTGAACCAGACTGCCTCTAACAGGTGTTACTCTCTATTTTTCTGACATAATTCTGTCATTTTATCATTTCTATTTTCATCATATCTTCTCATTCTCATTTTGCCACTTTAAGGCTTCATTTGAGACGGCTTTCTTTAAGAAGCAGTAAGAAAGTCATTTCAAACGAAGCCTAAATTTTCCATTATTGACTACCTTGTTTCCTATACTTAAACCAAAACCAATGTTACATAGTTGGTCCAATGGCAATTACATTATACTTAACCTTTTAGTGAAATTTACACCTGCTTGGCCAATATTCTCTCTCTCTCTCTCTCTTTTTTTGGCAGAATGATAGAAGATGCAGAAGAGAAAGGCCTCATTAAACCAGGCATAAATACATTGGTAGGGCCAACCAGCGGAAATCTAGGCATTTCTTTCGCATTTATAGCTATTAGGAAAGGCTACAAGTTCCTTGCTATTATGCCAGCTAACTACTCTGTTGAGAGACGCATGCTATTAAGATATTTGGGGGCCCAAGTGTTACTAACTGGTAAGAACGAAAGGTTTTGATCTTTTATGTAATTTTAATAATGACAAGAATTGAGAACTGTTATAAAAGTTCTATTTTAAGTGAGTGCTGGTTTGAAAGATTTTAGAAGTTATTGTTGAATTCAATCCCCCGGCATTAAATTTCTCCTTGTGCAGTGAAGAATACATTGTTTACTGCAATATTCCAAACATATAAAACTGAAACTATTTTATATCTTTTCATCTCCCACAGGTTTATTCACTCTAAATTTGTTGCTTGATTTTCTTACAGATCCTAAACTAGGGATCAAGGCAATATATACCACTGTAGATCAACTAAAAGAGAAGGATCCTAATATATTTGTTCTAGATCAAACAACTAATCCAGCAAATCCTGAGGCACACTTTCTAAGCACTGGTGCATATTCTCACAACCTTTTCTTCATTGGCTATTTTGCTTTCTGAAAGATATATCTATTTGTTTATAAGAGCCTATTCAAAGAATTCACAGCCAACGTCTCTTACACTGAAAAAAAAAATTTTAAGGCCCAAATGGTCCACTATCTCCATCTTGTAGGTTACTTTCTATAAAGCAAATCTTATTTGAAATTTATCTTATAGTTATCTTTGCATTTCATAAAAACTGTTGTAAGCTAATTGTTTTTCCTCTTTTTTTTTCGCATGTGCAAGTCATCTTTCTGTTATCTTTTACATAGAAACTAAATATTCTCTTTCAGGACCGGAAATATGGAAGGATACGGCTGGCAAAGTTGATATTTTTGTATGTGGTTCTGGGTCTGGAGGTACAATTAGTGGAGCTGCAAGATTTCTCAAAATGAAAAATCCAGCTATCAAGATCATTTGTGTTGAACCAGCAGAGAGTGCAGTCATTTCAGGTGATATTTGAATTTTTATTTGTTGGAAAAATTTATGGTTTCTTTGTTTAGAGCAGAAGGCTATAATAGGGTAGAGTTACTATTCCATAATTTTTGGACAAAAAAGTTTGTAGGAGCAACCAAGTCATGTTAATGAATTAAAAAAAGGAAAATATTTGCACCTTTGTTGACAGACTTTGCTTGTTATCATATGTGACAATATATTGTATGCTCTAGTTTACCTCGAAGGCATTGTTTCAGCTTCACCAAGCTCTTCGTCCTCCAATTTGTATTTGTTGGCAAACATGTGTTGCGGATTCGGTGGTGATATCACAAATTAGAAACTTAGAACATTTTTTACACTATCCTCAATTTTTCATATTTTTTTAGACTGACCTCTTTTAGTTAAGTGGACCCCATAACAAATTAATTTTCATGTTATAACTAAGAGAGCCCTTAAGTTCATTTTCACTCCAAGTTTGGTTAACAAAGTGTGTTCTTGAAGACTTTAGTGTTCAAGAGAGTTAGACAATTATATTTTTGCCCATATACGAATTCTCCATATTCATCACAAATTTCATTTAAGTTCAATTTATGTTCGAGTATTGTCTTTAATTTTAAATGATTTTTAACTGTATTTTGTTTGAATACTTCATTTAAGATCCTAATCATATTTTCCTCTCATCTTGAATTTCAATAACCTCACCACGTCTTCTTCGTATAAGAGTCATCATCGGGAGTACTAGGCATTGCCACTATGTCAAGTATGTATGATCGGTGTCGTATGACACCACATTCAAGAGCCTTTTATCCAAACACAACAAAAAAATATGCTAAGTTTTCAAATACTTGTTTTTGAAATTTATAGAGTTTCATCTTCGTGTCAAACAAGACGCACAATTTTTTTTTTCCTGCTAAGAAAAGCATGCACATTACTTATATGTTGCATTACGAATGTCACCTATGAGTTTTTCTTGCCACGATAAGAAAAGCATATGCAGGTTCCACTCGGTACACTAAATGGATCGCATTTGAGATTTTGAAGATTTGTTAGTGTTTATGAGTTTATAAGTTTATGCAATGCCACACTAATGAGGAATTGTGATGGAAAGAACTCCAATTTTTTTAATATTCCTCTCTTTTTTCTAATATCATTTTTCCTCTTTTTTTTTGTTTTAAATGTATATAAACATATATATAAATATAGAGAGGAAGGGGACGAATGGAATGGAGAGAGAGAGAGAGAGAAGTGATGGTTTTTGTTCTCTCTAAACATTTAGAGAGAAATAAGGAGAAAGATTAGAGGGAGGAGAGAGAAATGTTGAGAGGGTTGATAATGGCCGAGGTAGTTTTCTCTCTTCTTAGAGAGAGAAAATAGGAGAGAGTGTCAAAAAAAAATAAAAAGAGAATAGTGTGAAGGAGAGAGAGTACAGTGTAAAGAAAGAAATTTTATCATTGCATGAGCTCGAATCGATCATGGAATTTAAAGGTCAACAATTCCACACCCAATTAAAAGATGATATAATGGAATTCAAGCATAAGATAAAAATCATTCATTCTCTTCACCATCATTAAAATCAGTGGCTTGTTTGGCTTAAGAATTTTCAAGATCATTTCATCATCATGTGGATGCATCAAAAATTTTAAGGGATAGCTCCTATTTCATGATAAAATAATGATGATTTTAAAATTCAGAGATTTTCAAATAGTTTGTGATTAAATATGTAAGTTCTTCATTCTATTTTACTTTTACCGAATGTTTTTAAATTGTGAAATACATGGGATCACTGGGGTTTTATTTCTGGGTCAGGTGTTCTAACATTGTTGTCTAGCTAGATTTCTAAACTATTCTCCATTATCTAGCTAGTTTTATTCTTTGATCTCAGTCTTAGGCTTCGTTTGGGACGGCTTTCTTATTACTTCTTAAAGCAGCTTTCTAGTACAAAACTTAAAAATTTTATACTAAAAGCTGCTTTAAGAAGCAATGAGAAAGCCGTCCCAAACGAATACTTAATGTTGTTGGTAGTTTATGAATCTTGAGCAATGTAGTCCTGAATTACATGGCACAGGAGGTCAACCTGGACCACACAACATTCAGGGTCTTGGACCAGGATTTGTTCCAGAAATCCTGGACACTTCACAGATTGATGAAATCATCACAGTGACCACAGCAGAAGCAATGACCCAAGCCAGAAGGCTTGCACTAGAGGAAGGATTGGTTATGGGTATTTCATCTGGAGCATGCTTAGCTGCCTCCTTAAAAGTTGGCTCTCCCTCCCTTTTTTCCTCCTAACAAAAAAAAAGTCTTTAACTTTCTGTTTTGATTCATATTTTTGTTTTTTGATCTTTTTAGATTGGCAAGAGGGAAGAAAACAAAGGGAAGATGATAGTAACAGTCTTCGCTAGTGCTGGGGAAAGATATTTAAGCACTGAATTATTTGAGGAAATCAGAGAAGAGTGCATCAATATGACCTTCTAAATGATTATGGCTGTTTCTGGTCTGCACTAACTGAAGAATTATGTCTTCTTAAAAATCATTGGGTAAGCATATATGCCGTAGTTGGTTGATATTCTGTGTGAAGAAACCAGGAATAAGTACTGTGAATAATGTTTTTAGTAATAATCTGATTTTCACTTTGAAAAGCAGAAGGGTTTTGGTTTAATTAATTTATGTAGTATCCTTAAACTGATGGTTTTCACCTATTTTTTAAAACATTAATATGCTGCACAATACCATTGAGGATGTCATCAAAATCATCATTATTTGTTAGCCTTTAACCTCTTATGAGGGTTAGCTTCATAAATCAATGATCATGAAATCGACAAATATTGTTAAAATCACTAATAGAAATAGAACTCTTTTAGGAGGGATAAGCAAGTCAAGGGATATTTGTATTAGTAGGATTCTTGGAAGGAAGATTAAGTTGCTTGAGCTTCTTGGAAGAGGGAGAGAGGGAGAGAGGAGAAACATAACAAATCTTTATTGGCTTAGCTTGGGTTTAGAAGCCTATTACAACCTCTCTATATATAGAGACTTATTAGGATAAAATGAACCTAGGATTCAACTATCCAAAAATTGAACCAATTCCTAACAATCACTAACTTGTCCAGATTTTACAAAAAAAAATGCAACTTCATCTTGCTCTTGCTACAATCCTCCTCGACATACCGAGACTCAGCCAAGCGTTGTCCATCCGCTTTGGCAAATCCAACCTCCGGAGCCCAAGCCTAAGCTTTGTCTCCTTCTTATTCAATCCGATCTTCTCAGGAAATTGACTCAAAAGTTCCTTAATAAAGAAGAAGTGTCTTTATTTTGATTCTCCATAAGCTGTAAATTTGTTGATTTTGAACTTTTGCATCGACATGATTTGGAGTAATAGTTGTTTATACTCCACCTACTGTTCCTTAGGAACAGGCAAGAAAGTTCTACACCAATCAATTGCCTTAACCAGTGTGATTCTCGGCTCTGACCTCCTTCGAAGACCTCCAACTGATGCCTGTTGGACCAGACACAATCTCCCGCTCTAATTCTTCCGCACAAATTAACTTTAATGACTGAACAGCTCAAGCCCTACGCCGCTCTCCCCCCTGGCTGACTACAGTCCTGCAACCACGTCTCCTTTCTGGGCTCAAGCGCCCATACGCGCTCCGACCCAGCTTCAACACCTTGTACGTGTGTCGACCCTGCGCTTGCCTGTTGTGAACCCGTGATTTGATTCTGCACCTGCACCTGCTTGAACTCCCTGTTCACGTGAGAATCCTGCACTCCGTCTGCTCCACTTCTCACTGGGTGTGCCTCCTGGCTTTATGCTCCCACGCCGGGCTCACCGCACCCCGCGATCCGCCCCGCACCCTGCCCTTCTGCCCCATGCGTTCCCGCCGCTCATGCGTACTCTGCTCTGTCTTACGCGATCGGCACCATCTTAGCACACGGCCCTTCCGCATTCTCCTATTACCCATGCGTCTGACCCAGGCAGTCCGTCGGCATGTCCGCACAATCTACCAAGAAACCTCTTCCTACTCCTTTATTGGACAATAACCTTCCTCCACCTTGTGATTGCCTCCACGAGGCTCTAATACCACTTGTAGGATTCTTGTAAGGAAGAAGGTGCTTGAGCTTCTTCGAAGAGGGAGAGAGAGGAGAAACATAACTAATCTTTATTGGCTTGGCTTGGCTGTAAAAGCCTATCACAACCTCTCTATATATAGAGATGTATTAGAATAAAATAAACCTAGGATTCAACTATCCTAAAATTGAACCAATTCCTGACCGTATTTCCAACATCTTACAAGGTAGAGCCGCAGTTGTGAATAAAATTCCAAATCACTTTAGTTTTCTAGTCTGATTGAGCATAGAAATGGAAGGATCACAGACTCTTTCTTCTTTTAGGGCAAACTTGTTAATCCAAGAGACAATACAAAGCTTCTTATCAGCTCCACCATAAAAAATAAAAAAAAATTAAAATTAAAAACTTGAAACACTTGTAGTCAATCTTTCTAAGAACGCGTTTAGTGATTGAAAGGAATCTAACCAAGAAAGCAATACTACAAATGTTATGCTTGATGAGCTTTAGTGTTCTGGACATTGAAAGATGCTTGGCATTATTACATCCAATTTATATAAGTTTTGAACTTTGAGCAATTAGATTTGACAGACTTTATTGAGAATCTGGCAACCAGTGAGGGAAGAAGAAAGTATGTAAGATGCAACTTGGAGGAAGAAAGTTGATAATAGCCAAAAGACAACTTTGGTTCCCAATTCCTTTAGAAAAAGCACACAACATTTAAGAGGATTGATGCAATCCACCATAGTCAATTGGTTGGGAGCTTAAACTTTTTTGAGCTTATGATTAATTTCATTCAAAGTCTCAAAAAACAAATATTTAAGAGAACTGTCATCAAAACTAGTGAGAGAGAGAGAGAGAGAGAGTACCTTAAGGTATCATAAGAGATATAGCCTTAAAGGCTCCATTAGCAGTAAGGTGGTGAAGCATGAAGAAGAGAGTAAGCATCCAAGCAGAAGAGAAATGGTGATGCACAATCATGCATAATGAGCTTAGTTTAAATATGTAATAATCATCAAAACTATTTATTGTTGATATCTATAATTCTTTAGTGAAATTGAAATTTCATAGTAATGTACTCAATCATGTCTTTAGAGTTCAATAAAAGCTATCTGAAAATCTTATTAAAACTCTTTGGCTCATTAAGATTTTGTTTGGGACAGTTTTATAAAACCATTTAATCTTATTTTCCTACAAAATTATTCTAAAAAATGTTTACTATTTTTTGAAAAAATAAATAAAAATTGTTTACTAAAGGGGCCTTTTTGATTCAATCAATTTGCGCTATTAACCTATTTAGTTTTATCAAACATCTTAGCTTTCTTTACTCCCAACACAATTCATACATTACTAAATTTTTTATGTTTTATTCTCATAATTATTGGCCCATAATTGATCACAAATTAATTTATTAAATATTGATTATAAAACTTCCTAGTCCAAATTAACAATAAAATAAAAATTTTACGAACATAATTACTGTTATTTAAAACATATATGTACTAAAATAATATATTTGACTTCTATAACTTTCAATGTAATTATTAAAATAACATATGACTAGTCTAAATCTAAACATAATCACTGAATAATAATTTACAGAAAAATAACAATTTAACAATACCCCCATTTTAAATTTGAATAATCATACATAAAATAATAATAATCATATTCATATTTTAATAATCACATCTAAAATGATTATAATAATAAATAATATTTTTCATTAATTTAAACATAATAACAACTTTTTCAAGTCATAAGATTAACAAATAATTTGAGGCCAATCATAAAACCATAGATCTTAAGTTAGTTTGCCCCTTAAAATTTTGAACACCATACCAAGAAAACAATAGAAAAACATGGAGTCCCTATTAATTGTGATTTCATATGGTACAACATTCTATGAAATAATTTTTTAGTATAAAATTTTTTTATTCAAAAAGTTTTATACTAAAAAATTATTTAAAATAAAACAATAAAAATACTATCTCAAATGAAGTCTACATTAGAAGAGATTATTACGTGCAAAAAACAGACAGAATCGTTCCACTCTCTATGAATAGTAAAATCACATAACCGTAAAATTTTTTACTATTCATAAAAATAAATCGGACGGTTCTCTGTATCCAATCTCCGCAAGTAATAATTTCTCCCCCACATTAAAAATTTATTCCAGTAGAGCATGCTATCAAAGATCTAAAATATCAAACTAGGACCAAAAACATCTAGCAAGAGAGTTGACTGCTTGCAAAATTCCAGTCGGGCAATTCTCAATTGAAAGCCATATCAATCCACAGTACAAGTTTAGAGGGGGAATAAAAAAGTGAATTACACAAAAGTATCGTAGCAACATAATATAAAACATTTCCAATAAAAAAAAGGAAAAGAAATCAATTAACTGATTCCAAAGGAACAGAAGCAAACATGAGGAAGAAAGCAAATATAGATACAAAGAAATCTTCCCTCCACAGGCCTCAGCCATAATTTATTCTCTCATGCCCATCTTCTCACTTAGGCTTCTTTTCGAGACGATTTTTTTACTGTTTTTATAAATAATTTTTAAGTACAAACTTTTTTAGTCTTTTGTACTAAAAATTTACTTTAGAAAACAGTAAAAAACCGTCCCAAAAAAAAACCTTAGTCTCATATTGATGATGCTTTTAACGAAAATATCACACTTGCTGCTGAAAATGCATACTGATACTAAGGGTTTCTGAACTATTTCATGCACTCCCAACACATAATTTACAGTGGAAGATAGTTTTCACTACTAGACACTTTTATCGTTGTCAAAATTGAGCCTCTCCATGCCTTTGAGTGTGGATTCGTAGTTCTTAATGATAGATGTATTCCTTCCAGGCAGTGTGTGCTTGTTTGTTTCAGAAGAAGCGGCTGGAGGGGAATAAATCTGATTAGTAGGAACTCTGTGGGAAGGGACATGGATGGCTTCAGAAGTGAGATCGTTGGAAGTCGCCGCCGCATCTTGACTACTAGAAACAGCAGGTCGTCTTAAGGAACCGTTTGAGCGCCCCAAGAAAGCTGAACTGGTTAACTACATTGGACATGCATTCACGGTCAGGAATTGCCTGATAAAGACAAATATATATTACTAAAAGTTCTATTTTTCTTTTTTTTTTTGAAATGATATATAGTAGAATCAACGGATAAAAGAACAGAGTAACTAAAGATGTGATGGAATATGATAAATGTTTATAAAGGAATAAATTCAGAAAGATGACGAACAGAGCAGGAAACAAAAATGAGGCTTGGCTACAGAATTGATCATCAAATTTTGGGTAAAGGATACAGATCCATGCTTCAAACTGAGCCATTGAAGTAGTAAATGATCATTTACCCGTAAAATCATGTCAAATAGTTTCTTAGTTTTCCGAAAATATGGAATAATAACACTTGCTTTGTAGCCTCAACCAAACTACCCACGTCTTGGGTTAAGGTGTTATTTCTCTATAACTGTTTATCATTCTCTTGTACCACACTAAGCCAACAATACTTTAGATTATAATTATCACTCCCTTCTTATATATTTCCTCGAAGGCTAACACAAAACAATGGTTATGTTACCTCACCCATTGTAACCGACATAAAAAGTTAGAACCACAGTTTCAATCTTGAAATACATGGTAAAGATTGCAAGCATAAACTCGCTCCAAATCCCATACTAACAGGAGCCTCATGAACTGAGCGTTCCCTTAGGCTTTTTTTGGGATAACTTTCTTACTATTTTCTAAAGTAGCTTTTCGTTACAAAAAAAATTTAACCAGAAATTTTTGCACATGAAAGCTGTTTTAGAAAGCAGTAAGAAAGCTGTCACAAACGAAGCCTTAGTCTCAAGTGTTTTTGGTTGTTGGACCGGATACATTACTTAATCAAGCCTGATCTTTAGAATAAGAAAAGAGTAAAATTCAAAATAAATGATTTCTTGATAAATACTAATGAACTATCCATTCAAATAAGATTAAGCAATAGCTATTGAGGATAAAAAAAATAAAGATTGACAAGATTGAGAAGTACAATGAAAAATATTTTGGATGTTGAAAGATGCAAATCAAAGGCTTACATGAATCAAAAGAAACATCAGCTATGTTCAAAAAGTTTCTAAACAAAAAGCTTTCAGAATTATATGCCGATCAACAATCAAGAATGTTCATTCAGCATGCTATACGAGAAGACGAGAAGACATAATTGAAGTGATCATAAATCTGTCAAATATTGTACGAGAAGCTATCATGAGTAAACAATATACTTCAAATGAGATAACTCTTTAATCTCAAGATGGTAGATGGTGCATCTATTACAAAATATATTAATGAATTTATTCTGATCATAAATTAGTTTTTTTTTTTCTGATCATAAATTAGTTGAGTTGAATTAATATCAACTTAATGGAGTTCAAAACTTGAGCTTGTTATCATCACTTCTACAGTGCTGCTATAGAACTCTGGTGATAGCTAACGGTTCCTATTAGATGTTCGCGACTTAATCCAAGAAGAGCATATTCGAAGATGTAACCAAATGAAGACTCGATTTTTTTCTACTTTTACTATTAAGGTAATAGAAGATTTACGGAGTATAAGCAATGGTGATATAAATAATATAACACAATAAAAAAATGGATCCAAACATCGTAATGTCATATGCTAGCAATATGGAAAGATTGAGCTAATTGCCGACAAAAAAAAAAGATCAAAATATACACTTAAAAGATAA
>NW_021318832.1:2459620-2463451 GCF_001605985.2 Dendrobium catenatum | reverse complement strand
AGAGTTTGGATTGGTCTAGAGATTAAATTGATCTAGGGTTAGGACTGGTCCAGGTGACCTCATACAAAAATGAGGTCAACAGAAGGCCGTTTTCCATTCGTCTTCGGGTCGGATACAAATTTGATGGTACCCACTGCGTAAATCAAGTTTAGAGAATACAATTGAGACGGCCAGCCTTTCTAGCAACTCTTCAAGTCGAGGAATGGGAAATCGGAACTTTACTGTAATTTTGTTGATAGCTCTGCTATCCATACACATCCGCCACGTTTCATCTTTCTTCGGCACCAACAGTGCGGGCACGGCGCATGGGCTCAAGCTCGGCTGAATAAGGTTTTTATCCAATAGTTCATCCACCAGTTGTTGCAATATTAAGTGATCTTTCGGGCTTAACCTGTAGTGTGGCAGGTTAGGCAAATTAGCCCCTGGAACCAGATCAACTTGGTGCTGCAGAGCACGGAGCGGGGGAAGGATTGCTGGCAATGTCTCGGGCCCAATATCAGGGAATTGTTTAAGTAACTGCTGTACTTCTGGGTGTGTGATTCCCTCTTTATGGCCTGGGCTTGCTTCCTTGACAACTAATGCAAATAGTGCAGATTTTCCTTTGCTGGCATGCAGAATAGATGAACCCGAGATCAAATTAAGAGCAGATACTTTACTCTTTAGTGGATCAAGTTCCCCGGTAAGCTGTGGAAGAAGTTTGAGCCGCCTTCCCTTCCATTCAAATGAATACGAATTGGATCTGCCATCATATATAGCGCCCACATCGTACTGCCACGGCCGCCCCAGAATGATGTGGCATACATCCATATCTAACACATCGCATAGCACTTCACAAACGTATTGCTTCCCTATAGAAAAAGTGACCCGACACATGTCGGAGACCAGGATATCCATCCCTTTCTTTACCCAACTAATTTTGTAGGGATGAGAACTTTTAGAGGTCTTGAGTTGAAGTGCTTGCACCACCGATCTTGCGATGACATTTTCAGTACATCCACTATCAATTAATAAATCACAGACCTTACCATTAATTGTGCAACGGGTTTTAAAAATGGAATTCCGTTGAGAGTTCAGTGTCTGCCTTGGGGCTAACAAGATTTTCTCCATGACACACACCAATGGTTCGCCCGAGTCAGGAGTAATTTCTTCTTCCGGATCCAAATCATGTTCGTCTTCCTCGCCTTGTAACTCCTCATTGTCAGCAGTGGTTAATTGCAACTGCGGTCGACTTGGGCATTCGTTTGATTTATGGCCTACCTGAAAACATCTGAAGCACTTGATAGTGCTTGGCCTGGCATACGGATTGTCTCGAACTGGTTGCTTCCACTTTGGTTGCAACTTCGGATCATTAGCCACACCCTGTGAAGTATTCGGTACAGGAGATGTAGTGGCATCATTGGCGCTGAGAGGTTTCACTGCGGACTTGTTCGGAAGGTAGTTGTGTTTGGTTTGATCATGCAGATGCTCATACGATTGTCGGCGACCAGCAAACTCTTTGCTCCCTCTAGACAACTGAAGTTCTGCCTTCAAGCATAATTAACCGCCTGTGAAAGGGACCAGACTGAATTCATCTCCAATTTATCCTGAATAGCTTCTCTGAGTCCGCCAATATACCGGGCAACCAGATGATTAGCACTCTCATTAAGATCATTACGTGCACTAAGATGGTGAAATTCTTCTGTATACTCACTAACAGATCTATTGCCTTGTGTGCAATGATGATACTTGTGGTATAAGATTTGTTCATAGTCTGTAGGTAAGTATTGACAGCGAAGGAGCTGCTTCATCTTCTGCCAATTTCGGACCGCACCACGACCCTCCCGTCTTCGTGTTTGCAAGAGCTGCATCCACCACGCACTAGCACCTCCTTTCAATCGGCACGCCACATATTTCACCTTCTTGTCCGGCAAAATTTCCATGTACTCAAAGAAAGTTTATACTGACCTTTCCCAGTCCAGATAATCCTCGATGTGCAGTCGGCCATCAAAAAAAGGAATATCGAGCTTTACTCGAAACTTACCGTGTGGACGGCCGTAAGATGTTCCCCGACGTCTCCGATTGTATTGTGCCGGTAATTGGTCTTCCCCGGATTCAGATGAAAATTCAGCATTCAACTGCTCTGAGCCTCCGTCATCTGAATCAGTTATCACCGGAACCACTGGTTCCCGCCGTCGCCCTTGATGGCGTCCCCTATCTCGTCGCCCCGGGGACAATGTGGGTTGCGCCGCTCGATTGGGATGAGTTCCGCACAACTCCGCCCGAATAGCTTGGAACTCTCTCCGCATATCCAATGATAACCGGCGCAGATCAGTACTTAGCTCATCTAACCTCTGATCAAGATTACCATGGAGTTCCCAAAGGGTATCAAGGCTGCGAATGTCGTCGCCAACCCCTCGCCTGCTGCTTTCTGCCATTACCCCCAATCACCGAGCTCTGATACCAAAACTGATGTAGGATATCGGTGGAGGAATTAGAGAGCTAACACAGGGAAGAACAAGAACAAGAACACCGAATTGGTTCTATAAGAAAGTTGTATATTTCATTTTATCTGTAACTTTTCCTGTATACAACTATATATGCTATTCTGTAAAGTGCTGATAATAGAAATAACTAACTAAAGCAACTTTTAGTATGGCTTCATAAAAAAGGGAAATATGGTAGTGGAAACTAACCGAGTGCAGGAATAAAAATAAAGTAATAATACTAAAGCATATTATAAGGTAAAGTGTTCCCTTATCTTAGAATGAGCCTCATCAGCTGTCCCCCGCCGGTGAGAGTTCTGCTGTCTCAGCAGAATCGATAATTAGAGCATCATCAGCTGGGAAATATGGATAGATATTTGCAACATTGAAGGTAGACGCTGTTCCCAAATCAGACGGAAGATCAATGACATAAGCATTGTCATTTATCTTCTTCAAGATGGGATAAGGGCCCATCTTCCGGCGACCCAATTTTGAATAGGCTCCATGAGGTAGTCGCTCGCGGCGTATACGAACCATAACCAATTCTCCAGGTTTAAAAACTCTTTCCCGTCAATGACAATCCGCTGCAACTTTGTACTGTTCATTGGAGGCAATGAGCTTGTGGCGGATATCAGTTAGCATAGATGTAAATTGATCAACAATTTGGGCCGCATAACGACTGCTGCACTTGGGCAGCACCGCCACATCAACAGTATGATTGGGAGCTTTAGTATATACAACATGGAATTGTGAGGAACCCGTCGACCTGTTTGGCATGCTATTATATGCAAATTCCGCTTGACTTAGAACATCATCCCAAAGCCTCGGCTGCTCTTGAACTAGACACCTCAGCATATTGCCTAGAGTACGGCTGACCACCTCTATCTGGCCATCCGTTTGTGGATGATAAGCGGACCTCAAATTAATGTCAGTTTTAAGGCGTTTCCACAGTTCGCGCTAAAAATGACTAACAAATTTAACATCGTGATCGGATGTCAAACTACGAGGGATGCCATGTAAACAAATAATTTCATTGAAAAATAAACGAGCAATGTTAAGAGCATCAAAGGTTTTCTTGCATGCTATGAAATGCGCCATCTTAGAAAATCTGTCTACCACTACCATGATAGAGTCATTACCTCACTTCGTTCGTGGCAACCCGAGAACAAAATCCAAACTAAGATCCTCCCATATTGTATTTGGCACAGGCAGCGGCATATATAAGCCGGTGTTCTGTCCATTACCTTTATATGATTGACAAACCGAGCATCGTTCAATGAATTTTGACACATCCCGCCGCATATGTGGCCAGAAGAATCTGAACTGCAGCTGTTCGATGGTTTTGTTGCGGCCAAGATGAGCAGCCAAG
>NW_021318832.1:2446761-2459520 GCF_001605985.2 Dendrobium catenatum | reverse complement strand
ATTTTTGATCCACGACTAAACATTCAGCATTCATCCAATTGTTAGTTCATGTAATCAAGAGTTAAACTTTAATGGGAAATACAAGCAAACAAAAAAATCATGAATAGATTAAAGGGAAAGAGGAGTGGCTTGATAAATATCAAACTATAATTATATACTAACCATAACTACTCCAAACCTAAGCATATTATTTGTTAATCCTCAAAAAATCTATCATCACTTATCTATCATACCAGAATAAATATACACTTTAGTTGTTTCCAAAGTCCTCACACAAGCAAGAGAGCAAAACAAGATCATGAAAGACGAGCCAAGTCATTTTAATTACAAGAAAGCTTTGGAGGATTAATGAATATTTAGATGACTTTAAAAAAGTTAAAAATATAAAGTAAAGATGGCAATCTATATTAAGTATTATATGAAAAAGAATATTTATCATTTTCTTAAAAAAGAGAGAAAAATAGAAAAAATATACAATAAGTTTAACAGAAGGTTGGAAGCAACCCTAACTAGCATCAATAAGGTATAGCCTTATTCCTCATCAAAAGATAGATGTATGGCTTGGTCTAGCAGATTATTATACAAGACTAGAGTACCGTAGGCTAAAATCCTACATATGAAAGGGATAAAGATTTCTTGATTATATAAAATTGGCATGTAGTTTCAATTAAACAATACAACAAATATATTTGCATAAGAGCTTAACATAGCAATTAACACTCTCATTATCATATGTCTAAGCTGCAATAATTTTTTTTTTATTCAAACATGTAATTTAAATAAATCAATGAACAACAAAAATCTAGAAATATAAAGTCATGTGCGTCATGTGCATTGTATATTATAGCACACATATAGCTGGATAGTGTGTGCTATTTTGGTTTGTTGTGCTTTACCATGCAAACAGGGCAAGAGGTGGGCTACACTATAAGTTGTAGCACGTTATTTTTCACTATTGACATATATGATTGCAAGCATAAATACTACTAGTAAAATCAATAGACTAATAAAATAATTTTCAAAGATGTTTTGACATGCAGGATTTGGGAGAAATAACAAAAACATGAAGACAATAATTGCTCGTGATAGGTCGGTCAACATTAAAACAATCTAAAGATACCTATATTGAAAAGATGTGAAGCAAATTAAGCATAATAATTGTGAAATTTATAAATATGTCATTGGTTAATTACTTTAAACTCTAAAATAAATAATCTAAAACTAATGAGAAAGTAGAACATGTCTAAAATTCATTAAACTTAGTAATTTGTTTATTAATATATGATATGGTATGAATAAGAATTAATAAAGCTCATATCAAGGGAGCAGTGAGCTAGTATAGGTCAAATTGAAGAAAGATGCATAAAGAGGTTATGAAGTAGCTTATGCGCTACTTAAAATGTGTTCTTAATATCTCATTACAATTTACAATTTAGTAAAGTTAATATGAAACTACTAGTTTTTTGTTGTTGATCTAAATAGTGATCTGATAATCGAAGTACAATCTTATATATTTATATTTGGGTAATATTGCTATTAGTTATCTACCACAATTACTAACAATAATAGCATTATATACCATTAAAGGAAAGTAATATAATTATAGAAGTAGGCAAAAAATGTTTTGGTAGAAGAAATCTTTAAGTAATAAAATATGGGATAAGTGTTAGTTATTTTGACAGTTAAATTGTTATGCATCTTGCTAAAAAAGTACCTTTTATTGCAAAATAAAATATACACTGCTAAAATATCACTTAAACTAAGATTATTGAAAGATGGTGTTTTGTTGTTGACACTTGACAAAATTCAGGAATGAACATGGCTAACATGAACACAAACAAGATTATAGAATGTAAGTTGGAGATTTCCAAAATTCTCAATTTACCTTCATGGATAATTAAGAGGTATCATACAAAATAAATTTCTGCAGAAATTACATCAATAATTTGATCTCCAAATGCATAGAATTTTTGCTTTAAGTATAAGCAAAAAATTCAAAACAACAAATTTTCTAAATAAATACAAATAAAGTATGTTCTCGTATGAAAATAGGCTCAAAATTTTACTATAAAATTATATATTATGTATTTTCTTCAACTCAAAATTTTACTGATATTTGTTTTTTTATTTTTTCATTTCCATGAACTCTAATAAATAAGATGTGAAAATAGAGCATAAGCTATGTGGGTATGTGTCTCTAGTTGTGGTTCTTATATGGGTTTTAAACAATGAGGGATTAAATAATAGTGAGAGAGAGAGAGAGAGAGAGAGAGAGAATTAGAAAAGAAGAAAGAGGGAGAAAATTTTATTAACTCTTTCATTTGTCACCACAGTGAACTGTCTCATTGTCGGTCAAACTTTTATTACCCTTTTAATATTTAGAGGATTATGTAATAAAGAAAACTATGATGTACCCTTCCTAATGATGGTGGAATTTTTTTCTCAAAGTCAATCTATCTAAACCAAGTAAATTTTTACAAATTTTGCGTTGAGTTTAAATATCTCAATGCAGTGGAAGTGTGATATTATCTTAGATAAGCATGTTAATTTTGGAATAAGATTGACATTGTCAAGGACAAGTTAGATAAAGATAGAAAAATAGTGATTTCATATATATAGGGAATAGACCTCAAAGTTATTTTTTTATATATACTATTATCAGTCTCTTTCTTCCTAATATTTAGCAAATTACAGGGCAAAGAAAACTATGACAGAATATTTTTCTTCATGTAACCATCGGCATAAATAATTCAATCTCTCCACAACAACAACAACATCAATATCAAGCCTTTATCCCACTATGTGGGGTCGGCTACATGAATCTTTTTTCACCATTTTGCCCAGTTCTAAGCAATGTTTAAAATTGCGTATTCGGGCATTGAGGCGTTTTTCATTCGTGAGGCGAGGCGTAAGCCTCAAGGCGTTTTGAGGCGTAAGCCTCAAAATCAAAAGATTGCGTAAATATAAAATGATAAAATTTTTATATACTAATGAGTGAATAATATAAAACATAAAAAAAACATAAGATATGAAGTGAAATCAAAATATCTCAATAATAAGACAACATGAAATATAGTTCAACTCAAAATTCTATCTTTCCCAAATCCCAGTATTCTTTTCATTAGCATATAATTCTAATTTCCAAAAATAAATATCAATGACATATCACATAAGAACTCATAAGTCATCAGCACTGTCATTACTAAGGGGCATTATGGTGAACTGCTCTCTCCCCTTCCTCCTTTCCTATAGAGTCCAATGTCGGGCATTTACTTTAAGATATATGTAAGTTTTAATATATATAGCGTGACGCGTAAGCCTCATGCCAGTGAGGCGAGGCAGGCCTCAAGGCGGGCCTCAACCAAGTTGAGGCGCAAGCCTCATAAAAAAAACTCGAGGCGTAAGCATCGATGCGTTTTTTACTTGAATTGCGCAAAGGCGGGCCTCAAGGTGAGCCTCATATTGCGCAATTTTAAACCATGGTTCTAAGTAAATTCTCATTTAAATCTAATAAAGAAAGGTCATTTCTAATATTTTCTAATCAAGTCTTTTTATGACAACATTTACCTTTATTAACATAAGTCAAATATATACATCTACTTTCTTAACCGGGTCATCGGAAGGCCACCATTTTATGTGACCAAACCATCTAAGGACACTCTCTCTAATCTTATCTTCCACTACTACTCCAATGTTTTCATGTATATGCTCATTTTGTAATTGTCTCTAAGAGTAAAGCAACTTATCCACTTGAGCATCCTCCTCTCTGTAACACTTAACTTAATATTATGCTTCTCTTTTAATGATCAACATTTTATACCATAAAGCATTGCAGTTCTAACCACTATCTTATAGAATTTTCTCTTAAGTTTGAGGGAGACTTTTCTATCACACAACAAGCCCGATGCATTTCTCAACTTTAACCATCCAACTTGAATTCTACTAATAATATCCTCATCTATTTCACCATCACTCTAAACAATAGATCCAAGATATCTAAAATGTGTACTCTTATTAATGACTTGATTAACCAAAGTCACAATCCCCCTACTAGAACTATTATTACTAAAATTACACTCCCTATATTCAGTTTTAGATCTACTCAAATGAAAGCCTTCAGACTCTAAGGTTGATCTCCATAATTCAAGTTTACCTTCAACTCCCTCTCTTAGTCTTATCAACAAGAAGAATATCATCAACAAAAAGCATACACCAGGGTACAACCTTTTACAACTAGTTAGAACATCCATGACTAAAGCAAAAAGATATGGGCTTAAGGTTGATCCCTGATGTAATCCAACTGAAATGGAAAATACTTAGTCAAACCACTTTGTGTCTAAACACAAGTAACAACTCATGCATACATATCCTTAATGACTTGAATATAAGTATTATTAACCCCTTTCTTTTTTAGAACTCTCCATATCACTTCTCTCGGAACTTTATCATATGTTTTCTCTAAATCAATAAATATCATACGTAGATCCTCCTTATTCTCTATATACTTCTCCATCAAACCTCTTAATAAATGTATATTTTCCATAGTAGACCTACTCGACATGAATCCAAATTGATTTTGTGAAACATTAGTATCACGCCACAACCTATGCTCCATAACTCTCTCCCATAGTTTTAAAGTATGTGATGAGGACAGCTGACCATGAAAGTTTATCAGAGGAGCCGAAGATCGACGGCCATGATTGTACCACTTTATTTTGAGTTATTCTTTGTATTTTGATTTATTTATGCATTTTTTTCATTTTTACCCTCACTTGAGGGAGTAGGCCTATGTGATCTCAGTGGGCACTTTTTTTATTTGTCTTATTATTGTATTTTAGCTATTTATAGCCCCCCCTTCTTGTTTAGGGATGGATGGTTATTAAGAAAAAAATTCAGCACTTTGTTCTTGAGATCTTTGAGAGTTCTTATGAGAGGTGAAGTCCCTAAGTGAGGGCAACATATTACCCACTAGTCGCAGGAAGCGTCTGAGCTCGTGGTTTGAAGTGCCTAGGTGAGGGCAAAGTATTACCCATCAGCCGCATGAAAGGTCCGGGCTCAAGGTTTATATTCTCCACCGACTCCCTCCCTTTCTCCAAGTCGTCAGCCCCCATTTCCACCATCATCCCTCCTTTCTCCTAACCGCAGGCCACCCTCTCTCTTTCTCCTAATTGCCGGCTCAACACCCACCTCCCCTCCTCCTAGCCGCCAGCCCAAAGCCTTCCCCTTCCTCTTAACCGCCAGCCTCCACCTCTTCTCCTTCCTAGCCGCCGGCCCTAACCCTAATCCCCTCCTAGCCGCCGGTCACATCTCCCCTCCTTTGCCTCCAAATTTTCCAGTCTTACTACTTTCCTAAAATAGATCATGACAAATTTGGAAGGAAATTAATTCAATCTTGAAACTATTTCAATTTTGAATTCTTTCCTAATTTAACATGAGTTATATTTGAAAAGTTTCTCAATCAAATCAATTAAAAGAAATATGGACATAAATCTCTTTTAATTAAATTGGCTTTGCTTGGAAACTATTTGAAATCCTTCCTAACTCCTCCCTCCCTCCTTTAGTCGCCATCCCTACCTCTCTCCTCTCTAAATCCTACTTCCATTAAGGCTCCTAATTATATTTCCAATCAATGTCCATTAAAGAATTTCAAATCCCTAATGAATTACTTTCCATATGTGATGCATCTTAAATTAGGAAGGTTTAAATTTCATATTTTAATTCATCTCGAATTTGAAATTCTTTCCTAAAATTAGAGAAGTTATATTAGGGAAGTCAAAAATACAAATAATAACTCAAAATAGAGTGGTACAATCATTGTCGTCGATCTTCAGTTCCTTCTTTGATAGACTTTTACGGTCGGATGTCCTCATCAGAAGGTATGTTAAATCTAAAAGTATATTTTTACTATGGCACACAAGATGCAAGCCATGAGCTCGGTGCCATGGTGCACTCCAAAGCACAAATGGCATTTTATTTCCTTTCACATAGCCACAACTATGGTGTAAGAGTTGTGTCTAGTTATATTGTGTTCCAGAATGCTTGTCATAAAGCACAATTGATAATTATGCACTCTAAATCATTATCATAGGCATCAATTATCATATTAATTACACTAAGTGATATAAAAAAAAGTATTTGCTATAATGGCTGACCATAATATTTTTAAGGTACTAGATGAAGTGGTTAAAAGAAAAAACGATATCATGTGTATGGCTTTTGATTACACATATAATCAATTATTATTTATATCAATAAGGCAACTACAATGAGTTATATTACGTTAGGTTTCATAATTATAATTTGTCACATAATAATCATATTTATCATTCTAATAATCAACAATATCATAAATATTATAAACCATCATCATCATCATCAAATAGTTAATATTCCTATTATAATGCCTGATAAAATTTAGATGACCATTGTGTTTATTATCATCATGATGTAGTTCCTTTGATATCCTAACATTTATCAATATTGCCTCATACCATTAAAGAATCATTTAAATTAACTATCACATGTTTATGTATTTTCAACTAATTTTAAAATGATTTTAAAACCTTTTCAAAACTACCCTTAACAAACTCATAAATCTTCTTTATATCCTCTTTAGCAAATGACTTAAATGCCCTAACTACTTTCATCTATGTTGACATATATGGAGGCTATAAGCGTAACTTGGGCTTTAAGGGAATTTTAAGACTGGAGGTAGATATTTTGCTTTTAAAATTGGAAATAAGGGCGGTGATATGGTTGACCATGGGAAGTGAGTAGAAGCTTGAAAGGAAGCGAAAGTATTGGTATTGAGTAATATGAAAGGAAAAAAATCAAAGTTCATTCACTAGTGTCTTTACCTTGGCTCAGGAAGTGATTTTCTATGCTTATTGGATATTTCTTTTATGTGTTGAATTATTAAACATGTGATTGATGATCAATGATGCATAAAATTGATTTAAGAGAATCATATATCTATGATGATGAAAAGTCAGTATTTTCTATGTTTGCATATGCTATACAATATCATTCTTAGATTTTGCTACATATAATTCTATGTGCTTTCATTTGAGAGACCATATTATATGATTTAATTTATGACGATTCCTTCATGTTAAGTTGCTATATTTTATAATATTGAGATATAGTAGCACCAAGCATGCATTAACTAACATGAGTATGTTACGCCGGCCCAGGAGGGGCCGGCTGGACCGGTCCAGGAGGGACCGGTCCGGGTCTATTCCAGGCGACGGAATAGACCCAGCGGGAGCCAGGCGCTGGGCGGAAACTTGGTGGAGCCCATTATGGGCTAAATGCAAAATTAGGAGGGAAATATTTTGAACTAAGGGGTGTTTAGGTCATTTGTAATATTCCTTTGTCTTTAATTAGGTGTTTTTGGGAGGGATTTGAATTATCTTGAATTTGAATTGTTTTGTGATCTAGGTTTTGGTGTCTTGGGCTCTTGGCTTCGCCGGAGATCTTTTGGAGAGTTTTTCCTTCCTCTCGAATTGAAGGAAAGTTGTATCTTGCAAGTGCTTTTCATCCGTTATCGAAATAAAAGTGTTTGCATCGTTTTCCTACGCTTTCATCTCAGATTTTTCTTGTATTTGGGCTGTTTTTCTGCTGTGGACAGCAGTTTTTCCTTGGATCTACTTGATCTTGGGAAGAAACACTTGGAAATCCAAGTGTTTCCTATCAGAGTATTACATATGAAAATCCTATATAATGCATATCTCACACTTATAAAAAAGATCCTATGATATGATGAATTACTGTCCTTGAAAAAGCAAATTGATTTATATTATTAATGATGTGCGCATGGAAATGATAGCTATGAACTAATCCATACTTGGAGATATCATTGTGATTCACCTTGTCAGAGGGTAAGTTAACCTGCTTAACTCAAGTTAACCTGCAAAATTCTTCTTCAAATATGTAGGTTGATCTACAAGTTCCAAAACTATCATATGATTCCTTTTAAAAAATATAGGTTGAACTCACGTTACTACCGACAGGTGACTAGATTCTTATATGGTGTAACTGATGTTAGTCAAACAAAGATATACGATGCATGTCAACATTTAGATCCAAATCATCTTAAATATGTTTCATATGTTCAAGTTACATATGCTGATAATGTAAAAGATTCACACGAACCAATTCAGGCACATTTACGATGAAAATCAGACTTCCAAGAAAGGCTCTTGCATGACTTCAAGAGTTTTATTATCGCCAAGACATGTATCAAAATTATTCTAGCCTTTTTTTCCTAGTATTTTTTATTATTTCTTGGTTATTCGATTTAACTGCTAGGATTATCTTCATTTTGAATTAGATGATCAATTTCTAGGACTTAAAAAAAATTAAGTTTGAATTAAAAATTGTAAATTATAATTCTATAAATAGGTGTTGCATGAATGGTATTTTAATAATTAATTATGAATCAAATTTGTAAAGAGTCCTTCCAAACAATTCACTCTCCTATTTATCCACTCTAAAAATGTTATCTTCTTGCTCTATCCTGTTTTCTTCAATTTTTGAAATTCTCAAGTATCGGAAATAACTCTCCCAAGTAGGGTTGTAAGTGAGTCGAGTCAGCTTGAACTCAAATCGCTATCAAGCTCACGAATTGAGATTATCGAATTCCGAGTTTGAGCTCAAGCTTGTAGTCCAGCTTGTATACTAAACAAGCTCAAGTTCGAGCTAGTCCAACTAGATCCATTAGCTCATCGAGCTACTTGATTTTAAAAATACACAAAAGCCCTCAATTTTTTTCGCAAAAGCAAGGGTGATTGCTGGGGCCTAGGAGACCATATTCACCTGCCCTAATTTTCTTGTGACAATGCCAGCGGTGAGAGTTCAGATGGTGATTCGAACTTGTTCAAGCCTGTGACTCAATGCCTGTGAGGTAAGCTATGATTCTCTTTCGATTAATATGCTTCCACTTGCCCAAGTTGGCGACAAAGAAGCAACACCCCCTCAATTTCATCTCGAGCCAAGCTCTAGAGCTTGTTCGATGGGCTAGACTCGAGTCGAGCTGCACTTTTGAGGGACAAGTCAAGCTTGAGTTTGTTGTAAGTCGAGCTAGACTCAACTCGTTTGCACCGCTACTCCCAAGACTCTTCTTCCCTCAAAATGCACAAACTCTCTTCCAAAGAAAAAAAATTTATTGGTTCTCCATCCAAAGCGCAATTCCTAAAGTAACAATATAATATATCCTCAAAAACACCCTTGGACAACTCTCTTCTATTCTTTCTCTTATTCTCTCTCCACAATTCCAATTGAATTCAAGAGAAAGAATCAAGCAATTCAAAGGGAAATTCAAGGAAGAAACGAAGGGAAAATCAAGCAAGGTGGTCATTAATAAGGGCTCATCATCAATTTGGGCATCAGATTCTTTTCTTCTAGTGGGTGGCAAACTTCTAGAGAGGAGGGATATGCCAAAGGTAAAATTCACATTTTCCAAGTTATTCCAACAACAGTTAAGAGGGACAGGAGAAGTGGGGTAAGCATCAATTGCCAAATGGCTTGTTGCCCTTCACTAACATGAGATGGAGTAGCTATCAAGATGATGAGGAGAATAAGATCGGTTTCTTAAATTTTTCATATTTAACATTGATTTCTTGCTAGATTTCCAATTGGACCAGACTCATAGACAAACTGTCCTTCTAACCAGTTCAGTTTATTAAATATTGCTTGTGTTGATAAAAAATAATGAAATTAAATCGGAAACATAAAAAATGATAGAAAAAATGATGGCTTTGATGCCAGCCATATTTATGAACAGAAGCAAATATCTAACAAAAATTCTCACTTCCCCCTCATATGCTAAAGAATGCAATTATATTCCAAAATAGATTGAAATTATTTAAATGACAAAATATCTTCCAAAGCATCACCCTAAAGATTATTCAAAGCAAAAAATTTTAGAATTTACATTTTGAATAAAAAAACTTCAAAACAGGATGTTTAGTTCGTTGAAATAAAAACATAACACAGATAAGGGATAGTTTTTCCTGCTTCAATTTAATATACATAGAGGACATTGCGTCAATAAAATACATTATAATTCACAAGAAATTCAGAAACCCAAAATTAAAAAACAACCAAACAGATCCAGAAAGAGAACTTACCACATCTTTTGAAGCAGGTAAATCATTTACCCCTGAAGCCTTCTGCTTCGTCAAGCTACCCGCAGATACAGCAGGCACCGACAATCGCCGGCGAGAGGGATCAGTTGCGGACCATCCACTCGTCCGCCCTTCCTCACCTAAAGCAGTAGTTAACATGCATATATAAATTTATTTTTCAAACACAATGTAAACTGATTCTACCATAGATGAATGACTCAATAATTCTTAAGAATGCACATATATAGACCAACGTGATAAGTTACAAGGAAGAAAGCTTAGCTATTTTAGACATTATGTAATTAATGGCACTGGGACCTATGTGAAAGACTTAACAAAAAGTATGAACCAATTTGAAACGACCAAAAACTTCAGTGACCCAGATGCAACCTACACTATAATTTATGGTTGGAATTACACATCCTTTCATACAATGATTATAGTTGACTTGTTCATGCAAAATGCAGTTACACATTATCAGATTTTGTACCAGATCTTAAAAGAAATCACAAATATATACGTGCATCTCAGAATAAACAGATATCCATAATGAGATTTCTATAACTTGGCAAGCTAAGCCTTTTGGCTTTTCCTTCATTCCAATACAAGAATAGTAAAAAAAATGCAAACAATCACCTGAGTGCATCTCAGGAACTGCAGAAGCCATGCCATTGCTAGGTCCAGCACCAGAACCCTTAAAAAAATAGATTAGATGAACTGACACTTCATAAAACAACATATCATTCCAAACTTACAAGAGCACGTGGTGGAGCATTTGCAGTTTGAGACTGCTGGTACTTCAAAATAGTCCAATCGAAAATATAATCAAACTGGAAACCTAAAAACCGAGAAAGCATACGAATGTCAATTATCCTAAGAATTCTAACCCACCAAAACAAAGAGTATTAGATAAACAAAGATTTAATGATTTCACAATGCATCTTAAAAGCCATTAATGCAAAGAGACACAACCTTCACGAATAAAAAGATCGCGAAATAGTCTCTTAAGATAAGCATAATCAGGCTTATCATCAAATCGTAGTGACCGACAATAGTGGAAGTAGGATGCAAATTCGGAAGGATAACCTCGGCATAAGGCCTACAAAAAAACATTCTATAATGGTTAACCATAGTAAGAAACATAGGATCCTATAGTCAAATTCATCATATGCAGCGAATATTACCTCAATGGACGTGGAGACCTTTTTTTCACTAATTTTCTCATACTTTTGTTTCTTAGTTCCTGCTTTTAGTCCTTGCCATGGAAGACTAAATAGAAATGGGGAACAAAATTATAAACAGAAATGTAATGGATAAATAGTCAAATATCTTCACTTGCAAAGAAAAAAAATGGCACCTTCCCCTTAGAAAATACATCAGCACAAATCCTAGAGATTCCAGATCATCCCTCCTACTTTGCTCTTTATACCATCAAAAGGGTATGAAATTAGAAGCTTATGATAAGATAAGTATTAAACAAAACATTTAAGAAGGCAATCGGATTGCCCGATAATTTAATTTAACACAAGTTCTACTGCTAATAGGGTAGCACTGAAACTAGAACCGTTGAGACAATAATTCTAGAAGCATTTTGTGAAAAGACATACCAATGCCTAGATGAGTATTCATGCTTGCATATCTAGCCGTCCCCGTTAAGTTCTTGTTCTCTCTGTAATATATAAGAAAAAAGGAATTCGGAGGACACGAAAATGAGTTCTTGTCATCTCTTGCTGCGATGAAGGGGAAGAATAGATAAACTAGCAACAAAAGATATAATCATATAATTAGTCAAAATTAATAATGAATATCATCAGCAGGTGTAACTAATGAAAGAGAATTCTATTGTTGAGGTTGGTTTCACTAAAAAATTCTAAATCAAAATTAGTAGAGTTCAATAGCTTTATCATTCATGTTATGCAAGGCTCAAGGCAAATGTACAAGCTTTTTCATGAGCTCAAATGATAAAACCAACTAACAAATAATTTTCTAGGCTTAGGATTAAAAATATGTTGCAATCGCTACGTAGTGGATATGAACCAAATTCAATCAGACAGTAAAAACTTCAGAGGATTGTGTGGAGAAGCTTGGCCAGTCAAGATAGTTGTTTCAACTGGACAGAAGATTTAACCTAACAGGAGAACTTCGATGGTGCATTTGTGAATTCACAAAATCCTTCACTAAAAATTCCTCCAAATTTTGGAAAAATGCCATAAAAATACCTTCTTTTTTTTTTGTTAAATAATTTTACTATTAATCTACAGAAATTCATTCAAAGCCTTCCCAAAACCTTTGTGTGGCATCCTGTTGAAACATTTAACAACATTATACCAGGAAGATGATAGGTACCACTTGAATATTCCAAGTGATTCCTATCGGATCTTTGCCAAGACACAAATATTCCGCTGTTTTCAATAGAAAAACAGCCACCAATAGTGGAAAAACTGAGAAAATAGGGAGAAAACATTGGAAAAACAATAGCAACAATTGTATTCCACTAGTAGACGATCAAACCCAAAGCAAGATACAATGTTCTTCAATTCCAGAGGAAGAACAACTCTCCCACAATCTCCGGCAACGCCAAGAACCCAAGCAAGAAACCCTAGAACACAAAACTCTTTTCAAAATCAAGATG
>NW_021318832.1:2383055-2445541 GCF_001605985.2 Dendrobium catenatum | reverse complement strand
TCGATCAAAACTACTACCTCCCTCCCAAAGATCTTCCCCTTCACCTTCATCTTATGACTAGGATTGAATCCCATCACAGAATTGAGGGATACCTCGGCTACCTCCAACTGTGGATCAATCTGCTCCTCATCAGAATCATCACCCTCTTCAGGCGCCTCGTCTATATAGACGGTGAGAGCCCGAAGAGCGCGATCCTTGCATCTATGCCCTGGAACAAACTTCTCCTCACATCTGAAACAAAGGCCCTTGGCCCTCTTCTCCTGCATCTCCTCCTCAGTCAATTTCTTGAAACTTCCTGCAGTTCTAGTCACTCCGCTCTTCTCCTTTCCACTCTCTCTAGGGACACTAGGGCTTGGCCCTTTTGGAGCCAAGTAAGTGGTAGTGGTCCTGGTGGGACCTCCTGAGTGGTTGTTCCTCCAACTTCGAGCGTTGGTCTTCTGGTTCTCCACCAGCTGAGCCAACTCCATTGCCTCCCTCAGGTCTCTCGGTCTCATGACCTTCACAGCATCTCTAATTTCTGGCTTGAGCCCCTTCATGAAGTTTCCCCCCAACGTGCTGTTCGATAAGCCCTCCATGTCTCCCACCAGACTCTCAAATTTCTTTCTGTATTCCTCCACTGTTCCCTCCTGAGTGAGGGCATAGAACTGCTCGGAGATCTCCCATGGGCTGCTCCCCCTGAATCTCTCCCTGATAGCTTCCTTGAAGTCCCTCCAAGTCCTCACTGGATCCCACTTATCCATGTACTTGAACCAGGCAAAAGCCGCCCCTTCCAAGCACATACTAGCCGCCATCAATCTCTCCTCCTCCATCAGGCCATTCACTGCAAAATACCTCTCCACCTTGTGGATCCACTCATCCACATTCCCCTCTTCGAAAACTGGCATTTTCAGCTTTCTGGCCCTCGTGTCCACCCCGTATGCCCTATTCCCCCCATGGCCTCCTCTGTCCCAGGCAATGGGATCTTCCCAAGTTCCTCTCTCTCCATATCGGGGCTCATCATCTCTCCTCGGCCGTCGATAGCCATCTTCCCCTCGCGCTCCACCATGGTGGTTATGGATCCCCCATGGCCGGTCCACTGGGTCGGGCCTCCGACGTCGCCAATCATCTTCTCTTCCTTCCCGGAAGTCTCTCCTTCTGTCATGTTCTTCTCGCCTGATGGACTCCCGAGGTGGCATCCTCCCGTTGCTGTTAAGCAGTTCCACCTCCTCTTCCTCTTCTGGATTCACCTTCTCCTTACCCCTGCTTCCACTACCTTCTCCTCTTTCCTCCGCTGGCACAGCTCTTGCTTGCCCTTCCAACAACTTTTTCATCATCTCCTCCAATGCCATGAATTTCCCTTCCATATTCTCACTCAACGTCGCCATCTTCTCCTCCAGATCCGCCTTAAATTGACCCACTTCGGTCTCCAAGACTTCTACACGTTTAGATGCCATGGGAACCAAAAAATGGTCTCTGGATCCCTTCCGAAAGGCAAAAATCTGCAGCGAAACAGTGGAAAACAGCCCCCCACCATCCGGATCTTCGCTCTGATACCAATTTGATAGGTACCACTTGAATATTCCAAGTGATTCCTATCGGATCTTCGCCAAGACACAAATATTCCGCTGTTTTCAATAGAAAAACAGCCACCAATAGTGGAAAAACTGAGAAAATAGGGAGAGAACGTTGGAAAAACAATAGCAACAATTGTATTCCACTAGTAGACGATCAAACCCAAAGCAAGATACAATGTTCTTCAATTCGAGAGGAAGAACAACTCTCCCACAATCTCCGGCAACGCCAAGAGCCCAAGCAAGAAACCCTAGAACACAAAACTCTTTTCAAAAACAAAATGATAACCTAATTCCTCTCATAACTCCCTATTAATACAATCTAATACAAAATAAAAGCAAAAGGACTTCTCTACCCTTCCTTCTCCCTCCAAAAACACTTAAACCATGTTTGAATTTCAAGTGGACCCCACCCCAGCCCCCTTTCCTCCTTCCGCCTGGTCCCTGGCCCGTCTCCGCCGGGAGAAAACCCGGACCGGCTGGGCCAGTCTAGGTTGAGCCGGTCCATGCTGGACCGGCATAACAGAAGACTCAAATATCTTATCAAGTTCTAGCTTTAATCCTTTTTTTTTTTAAGCTTTAATCCTTATATGAAAATCTTCAAGTTATGGATTTCAGTTGGTAAATTTTCTCTAATCCATTCAAGGAATCTTTAGAAGTTTATTCAGTTCAAAGCACACACCTTTAAATGGCACACTTTTGAAACCCAATGTGAAATGTATGTCCTGAATTTCTCTTCAAGTAGCTGCTATCATCAAATTAACATGCGTTCAAGAAAGCATCAACTTACCAACCAGAGTGAACCATAGTGTCGAACTCTTAAAATGCAGATTATGTAGCTATAGGTATTTTGAAATACTGGGAACGACAGCTGATGAGTTGCTATATTTCAACTAATTATGTCATTTAACTGGTGACAACTGTAATACTTGTATACCCATGAACCATATAAGCAACGGGAGCAGCAAGACCATAAGTCATGTGCAAATTTATGGAGAGGAGTCAGAATTAGATATTATAACACATTTATGAAGAAATTTAAGGCAAATACTAATACAAGAAGGAATAACTAAACAAAAAACTATGAAACCAAATCTTTTAAATCATTAAAGCGCATTCAACAAAGAGATAGTAGTAAGGATTTAGTGAAGTGTATTAAGGATGCAGATCAAAAAGTACTTTTCTTAGAAAATGATATTCAACAAAGGTGGATGAAATATTTTGCTAAACGTTTTAATGAAAAATGTGAAAATACGATTGACTTTAGTGATCTTAGCACCCTAAATGAAAGTAAAGATATCTGTATTTATCGGCATATTAGTAAAACCGAAGTTAGAGAGGCTTTGAAGAAAATGAAATGGGAAAAGCTGTTGGACCTAATGATATTCCAATAGAGGTGTGGAAATGCTTAGAAGATGAAGGAATTTATTGGCTTACTAAACTTTTTTAATATTGTTTTAAAGACTAAAAAGATGTCAGATGAGATGAGATGAGAATGAGTGTTTTAATTCCTATTTTTAGCAATAAAGGTGATGCACAAGTTTGCGTAGATTATAGAGGAATTAAGTTAATTTGTCATACTTTAAAACTTTGGAAGCGAGTTATGGAGCGTAAGTTGTAGTGTGATACTAATGTTTCTCAAAATCAATTTGGATTCATGTCGGGTAGGTCTACTATGGAAGCCATTCATTTATTGAGAGGTTTGAAGGAACAATATAGAGAGAATAAGGAGGATCTACATATGATATTTATCGATTTAGAGAAAGGATATGATAAAGTTTCAAGAGAAGTGCTATGGAGAGTTCTTGAAAAGGAAGGAGTTAATAACGCTTATATTCAAATCAATAAAGATATGTATGCAGGAGCTATTACTTGTGTTCAAACACAAGGTAGTTTGACCAAGTATTTTCCTATTTCGGTTGGATTACATCAAGGATCAACCTTAAGCCCATATTTTTTTGCTTTAGTCATGGATGTTCTCACTAGACATTTGCAAGAGGGTGTACCTTGGTGTATGTTTTTTGTTGATGATATTCTTCTTGTTGATAAAACTAGAGAGGAAGTTGAAGGTAAACTTGAATTATGGAGGTCAAGTTTAGAGTCTAAAGGTTTTCACTTGAGTAGATCAAAAACTGAACATATGGAGTGTAATTTTAATAGTAATTGACCTAGCGATGAAATTGTGATTTTGGGCGACCAAGTCATTAATAAGAGTACATGTTCTAGATATCTTGGATCTATTGTTCAGAGTGATGGTGAAATAGATGGGGATATTATCAACAGAATTCAAGTTGGATGGTTGACGTGGAGGAATGCATCGAGCTTGTTGTGTGATAGAAAAGTCCCCCTCAAACTTAAGGGAAAATTCTATAAGATGGTGGTGAAACCTGCAATGCTTTATGGTGTCGAATGTTGGCCATTAAAAGAGAAGCATAACACTAAGTTAAGTGTTCTAGAGATGAGGATCTTCAGGTGGATGAGTGGCTTTACTCTTAGAGATAGGATACGAAATGAGCATATTCGTGAAAAGGTTGGTGTAGCACCAGTGGAAGATAAGATTAGAGAGAGTCACCTTAGATGGTTTGGCCACATAAAATGGCGGCCTTCCGATGACCCGGTTAGGAAAGTAAAGGTATTAGATTTGACTTATGTTAAGAATGGTAGAGGTAGACCTAAAAAGACTTGGTTAGAGAATATTAGAAATGATCTTTTCTTATTAGATTTAAACGAGAATTTGACTTTTGACAGGACATAATGAAGAAAAAGGATACATGTAGCCGACCCCACATAGTGGGAAAAAGGCTTGATGTTGTTGTTGTTGTAAACGCATTCAACATAACAAACTCAAACACTTATGTTCAACCGAAACAAACATCCTACCGATTTCTAGCTGATAACACTCCATAAGGAATGAAATAAATATATGCAAGCTAGACAAAAACAATTGCACTATATATCCAATGAAAACAAATCATTAGTGTCTACATAGATATCTGTAAAGTTCATTTAAAAACAAACGGCATATGAAGCCATGTAAATCACCACTTTTATTAATTATATGCATAAAAACATTTGCAAAACGTGTTTAAATATATTTAATTTCTTACCTGTACGGAATGTGCTGGTGAGTTGAAGAATCCCTGTACTTTTTAGCAAGACCAAAATCAATAATGTAAACCTAAATGAAATGCAGTTGAAAAAAGAAATGAGTGAGATAAATGACAAGTGCTGAATTAAGGAAATGTAGGAGGCCAACTTGTTAGGTACCTGATTAGCACGTCTACCCAAACCCATTAGAAAATTATCTGGTTTTATGTCTCGATGCAGAAAAGATTTTCCATGTACATATTCCACTCTATTGATCTAACAAAGTGTCAACAAGTACTATTAGAATAAGCCATCTTAAAAGCACCATAAAAGGAAAAAAAAAAGCATAGTAAGCATGTGGTAAATAAATACCATCTGATCTGCAAGCATAAGAACAGACTTCAAAGAAAGCTTTCTGCTACAGAAGTTAAAAAGGTCTTCAAGGCTTGGTCCCAATAAGTCCATCACAAGCACATTGTAGTCACCTTCTACACCAAACCATCTTACATTCGGAATTCCCGCTACCAAAATTAGATGAAAATTTCAGCACCATAGGACTCAAGCATCTAAAAGACAGATAGAAAACATAACACTTACTTCCTCCTTGCAAAATCCTATACAGTTTTGACTCATATAACAGTTGGGGATGCTTGGTCTTGACATTTTCCTGAGACAAAAAGATGTAAAATCCAATAATTTTGGCCACAACCAAAACTTAGATGATGACCATATCCTTTCAAAAGTATCGTTTAAAATTTTCCTAGTCAATCTTTCGCTAACCTAATTCAGTGAGGATAACTATCCAATAATGGTTATTTATTAATAATTGGAAGAACGAGTACTAAGTTCCCAATGCTAGAAGGAGAAAGGAGCATAGTTGATTTGCAATAGACCAATCATATTGCAGAAACACCTTTCAGTAATAAAGGTAAAATCACAGCTCTAACTTCCTTTCATTTTTCTCAAATTACTTAAGCTGGTTGAAGTTATGAGTGCATTTTTCTTCTTTCCTAAGTGCTAATTATGCTAATCACAAAAATGGCAACGCACATAAAAGTAAAATACACATTGCAAAGCAGTGATCAAAATGTCACAAGAAGATTCAGTTAGGAAACGAAGATAGTCATTATCTTCTGACTAAACTGGTTACAGAATATCAGAACAATGGCCTGAGAATATACTAAAGGAAGAGCCTGGCCAGCAAAAAATTTCTCAATTAACTGACACACCAGGATTCTAAACCTCCAGAACAAAAAAAAAATTCCTAACAAGATTCTGCCAGACATAAATTTTTTTAAAGAAGTATTATAATCATGGGAAACATATAAGGAAGAAGTGACCTGAATCCTTAAAGAAAATCACTAATAAGTTAGTATTCTTCAAAGAAACTTAAAGGGCATGTATTTTAAAAAAATAAAAATGCTTAAGGAAGCTGGGCTAACAGCATGCTTAAAATATATAGAAATGAAATTCAAGTTCTTGGCTGGCTAATAAACTCATTGAACCAGCCCCTTATACAGGATACGGCAGTTCTTATCAACGGAAATGGACTACAGCGCCTAGGAGATAAACGACATTATCAGCATTTTCATGCTCATAAAAACCTAATTTACAATTAATGGCTACCTATGCCTAGCCAACTGCTGCTTTGTCAAACAAATTATATAACAAAAGCTGCATAAAGTTCCACGAGCCAGGGAATGCATAAATTTTAAACAATGAAGGTTGAAATGGCTCTCCGTGCTTAATCTCATCCAACAGTGGAAGAAAATGTACATAAGACTAAGCAAGACAATAATACAAAACATTGCGAGCAGCCAAAATGTCATTTTGAACCAACCAACCCACCAGCTTAATAGCAACCTCTTCGTTCGTTTGCACATTAGTACCTGAAAGAAAGAAAAATGCCGCAGCAATCAAAAGGCCAGATAAAAACATAATTTCTCAAACATCATCTAACAGCATTTCAAAGAAGACAATTATAAATACCCAAGTAGATCTCCCCAAAAGAGCCGCTTCCGATCTTGCGGCCGAGGCGAAACTTGTTGGCTACACGAGGCTCCATCAGAAACCCCAATCTTCACCGCCAAATCCAAGCCTTAAGTCAACAGAGAAACTCCTCCCACGACGAAAAAGCTCTAGCCTTATCGTTTCTGACAATAAACCGAGAAAGCTAAGGTACGACCACTAGGATTCAGGTCACCAATCATCGTCCCAGTAAATCGTCCGTGGATTCGAATAGATTGGTCGATTAGCCGATAAACTAAACCAAAAGATGGGAGATCGAACAATCCGAGAATCGCGAAAGGGGGCAGATGCTTGCCCTATTTTCCGGGCTAGGGTTCGGCTCGAATAGAATGCCGAAGGAGGAGAGATATCGGGAGAAGATACATGGGCAAAGGAGGAGACGTTTGCCTTAAGCGAGCCAGCAATCTTGGAGCTGGGCTTTTGTTGCAAAACTTTACCCCCTTCGAAATGCACTGTTTCGTGCAAGGGACAAATCGATAAGAGGAAAGATTTTAACTACCTATCATTAAAATTTTGGGGCATTTATATTTATATATCACTTTATTTTATATTATTTATATATCTAATATTTAAAATATTAATTTTATATAATTATCACCTATAGAATAAATATAATGCATAGGAATGAAATATATGAGTGATACATTTAATATTAAATTAAATTTGTATATGGGTGATAGACATATAATATTAATATTTTGAGTGTTAGATATGTAAATAGCATGAAATAAAGGGATATGTATGTAAATCCCCTTAAAAAGTATCTCCTTTATACATTTAATATTTATATGATTATATATATGGCACTTAAATTTTTAAATTAAAAAATGGCTTTTATTTTAATCTCATCATTACACCACTCGATCCTATTGCCCTAATCATTATTCTCCTTCATACATCGCCCATTTCTTCATCCACATTTGCATATTATCTATGAAGTGAATCATCCATCACAACTTTTTCGTCAGTCCCATCGTTCTTTGCATACTATCTGTCATGACTTCCTTGTTGGTTTGTTAGGGCACATTCATTCTCATCGGATTCATGAATCTCATTCCCCTTTTTGTCTGTCTTTCACTCGATGCTGATCCATCTAGAGCAACTTGTTGCAACTTGCTCAAATCCTCGTTCGTGCATTGTCGTTCAGTTATTGTTAGTCCCAACAAAATTCCACAATGACTTCCTCTTCTTTTCAACATCCAGTAACATATACAAGGATTTCATGAGGGTGTTAACGGAAGTTAATATATTGATATATTGTGTAAATAGCGAAGTTTAAAGGTTAAATATGTAAATGATATAATTTTGAGTGCTACATATGCAAATCCTTCAAAGATTTTATGTTAGTACGTCATGCATTTCCTTTTCTCAAAATGATTTGTGTACCAATACTCATGGAGTCTTCATTGGTTAAGTGCATAGAGAATAAGGCTTCGTTTAAAAATTTTTGTACTAAAAAATTATGTTAGAACGTAGTAAGAATGTTGTTCCAAATGAAGCCTAAGTATTGAAAGAATATTTTTATTTTTTATTATGTCTTTCTTATTAAATGAATGATTATATCTACATAAATAATTGGCATTCACTTATATTTTATTAAATTGTTGATTGGTGTTAAATCGCTTAATGATATACATAATCTGCATTAAAAAAAAATTAGTTGTATGAATATCTATAATTTAAGTGATTGAAATGTGAATCTATATGAATTGTGGTGATAGATATTGAGAACTTCACTATAATCTTGAATAGAAGCTAGGCTATTGGTCATGGGTTTGAAGACATGCTTTGCACTTGTCGTCTAAGCTTGTTGAAGGATGTCTATTTTTGAGTATAAGCTCGTTTGTTTTTTATTATTCGAACGGGTGATAATAAGTCTTATGTCATGTGGTCTGCTAATTAACTAAGGTTTCAATAGGAACGGCTTTTTTACTACTTTTTAAAACAATTTTTTAGTTTAAAAATTAAAATTATTATACTAAACAGGTGTTTTAAAAAGTAGTAAAAAAATCATTCCAAATGAAGCCTAAATATATATTTTAGTGTTCATTATTTTGCAAAAACAATCAAAATGATAAAGGGAATCCATTATGCAAATAAAGAAATGATATACTTTAAAGATGTTCTTAAATGTTCAAGACTTTATGATTCAATTTAAGATCATGAAGACTCCAAATAACCTCAAGGATGATAAACACATGACAAATTGATTAAAATGATTCAAAAATTATTTTCAGACATACAAAATTCATCTATAATTTTATGTTATTTAATTAGGTTAATTTTTTTTATTTTTTTTCTTATTTTCTTATTTAATTATATATGTAAAGTATGCTTAATATTATTTTTTTATGTATTTTATGATTGTTTTTAATCACCAAATAAAGAAATTATTGTATAACATCAGTCAATATAACTACCAACCTCTAATCAATATATTGACCATATCTCTGACATATGCCTATATACTCTAATTGAAGAAGAAGATATATCTTGCAGCCACTTATTCTCATTTCATATAGTACATGTGGTGTAATTGTATAAAGGTTTATATGTAAATAAGATCTTAAGTTAGATAGCCACAAATCTAAAAAAATAAAATCAAATATTATCCAAAACTTTTAGGATTAAAGTGGTTTATAGAAATTAAACTCCGCACTTAATAACAGTCCACTTATAATGTGATGTCCCCTAATCTAAATGGAAAGAATTACATCTTTTTTATCTTTTAATTAATCTACCATAGCCGCTAATTTCATTTTATAACAATTCAACCATCAAAAGCATCAATATATACATTACTATTCAAAATCCATATAAAATAATAAAAAATTCAACTTATAATATTCATCTATTACGACCCTTCTAATTACAAAAAGATAAAACAAAATAGTAAAATATAAGATAATAACCAATCATGCAAATCTGACTCTGATCAATCTCACTCAGCTACTCCATTTCTAAATTTGAAATCAATTAAATTCACATAATGAGCTTACAAAGCCCAATAGATAATCAAAACTACCAAAGCTTCCAATGTAAGATAATAATATCAATATGCATACTCATCTCAATCAATATAAAATCAAAAATCATTGGTGTGAAATCAGTAATCAATATCAATATATCAGTAGAAATCAATATGATCAGTAAAACAAAAGTGTCTCAATAAGTGTAAGAATATGTCAATATATAAGGAAATCAACTGAAGTCTATAAAGTAATATAATGTGTCATACATGAAAACACATGTCGAGTATCTGTGAATGATATTCATACTTGTTAGGCTATATGTTAATTATGTGATTTTATTTGTTTTCAAAAAAGGATAAGAATCCTATGATATGAGACTCTGAATAAGACAAAAATACAATCATGCTTCTTTCCGCTGTTTATTAATAAGTTTTAGTTAAATTGTTAAAATGAAAGACATGTAATTTTTCAACTGGTATCAAAACAATACGCTAGTAAGAATATATGAACTAAGTGTCATACAAGATAAAATGTACGTCATGAGAGCCACATCTTGAACCTTGTATGAGACAAAGTGTTACGTGATGAGAGCCACCACTTGAACTTATAGGGCTCGCCTCTTGAATTATATATGCTTGGTAGATGATTCTGGGATAAGAATGCTGATGAGGACGTCGGTTACTTAAGTCGAGGAGAATGTGAAACCCTAAGTAAAAAGAAGCTAAACTCTTAAACATAGATATGCCTTTTGGTGTAATTGTTGGAAGTTCATTAAAAAATTATGTAGTTAAGCATGTTCATCCCGAAGTAATTCTGGGATAGATAATCAACTGAGAAGTTACACCAACAAGACAAAACTATGAGGCTCTTACGCCCAAGAGGATAATACTCTCTCTCTCTCTCTCTCTCTCTCTCTCTCTCTCTCTCTCCCTCCCCCCCCTCTCGTCTTTATCCTCTTTCCTCCCTTCCCCCCTCTCCCCCCCCCCCCCCCCCCCTTATTCAAGCATGAGCATGAATCCTTCACTATGCTCATCAAAGATACCAAAAATCTATTATTTCTCAAATCAAATCACCTTATTGGTCACCAATCCCTATGTCGATTTATAATTTTCTTGTGAGGATGTCTCTAACTTTTAATTTTCATTTCCCCAAAAAAAAAACTTTCATCTTTGGGGTTTCAATGTTCATTGTCAATCACCCAACAAAGAAATTCTTCATTATGACATTGGCCAGTTCACTCCAATTTCTGCCTCTACACCTCATTGAATGAAAGAAAAAACTATATGATGACTCAGGCTTCGTTTTAACGGTTTTTAAAGAAGTTTTTTTTTTTTACTTTTTTTTAATTTAAAATTTTTATACCAAAAAATTGCTTTAGAAAGTAAAAAAGAAAAAAAAATTCTCAAATGAAGCCTTAAATTATCCTCACTTTATAGATTTCTAAAACAGCTTTTCAATATCAAAATTTTTGGATTAGAAAGTTTTGTCCTAAAAAACTGCTTTTGAAAACATTAAGAAAGTCGTCCAAAAAAAAAAACTTAACTTTGGACATAATTTTAAATTTAGCAAAAAAAAAAATAGCAATCATGATTTTTTAAAAAACAAACCGACACCTAATCCAAAACTTTAAGAATAAAATAATTGACCCTCGCATTTAACAGGGACTTTGTAATCCCATGCCCATATGTTCCATCTTCATTTTCCTTCTATCTTCTTCTTCCACCGAAGCCATTGAGATTAGCCTTTTTTTGCACTAAAAATAATATTATGAACAATATTAATACTAAAAAAACACTAGCGCAGACCAACAATAACCAATTCTAGTTTTAAGCCCAATAACTTTTCATGAACTAAACTTAGAAAAATCTCCCAGAGACTTCTTATGCAGGCTCTATTTTAAAGCAACATAAGTAATTACCATTGGATAAGAAAATGAACGGCTTAATCATTGATTAGATCATTTGAAATTAATTATATTGCAATTTGCAAAGGTTAGTTCATCTGTCCATTTATTTGTGGGGCATAATGTTATTCCATTAATTAGGATAATATCAGGTGGGGACAATGTTTCTGTACATTTAAGTTATGTCTGAAATTATTTTCAAGAGGAGAAGGAAAGTGTCACAAAAATCCCTTTCAATGATCTATTGATTTTGCTTATAATTGATGGAGTGCTTGTGGTGGTGGGATAATTGGGGTCAGATGGAGGATTTAGGGTTTTGGGAAGGTTTGATGTGGGAAAATGGAAGCTGGTTGGATTACACCAAGAAGGGGGTGTAGTAGGCATTTATTTGATTCGTTGAAAAATGAATGTAATATATTTGAAATATTTTAGAGTTTGGATAAATGTAAAATAAATGCGGAGATTTACTTTTTTTTTGAAGTAAAATGAATGCAGTATGAAATACAAAGAAAGGGTGGTCAGTGGTGGTGGTGGCAGCGACGACGGCTGGCGATGGCGGTAGATGTGGCAACAGACAATAGGCAATGAAGTTTCAATATATTCGGAAATCACTCAAATCGGAGTAATGCGAAATACACTAAAAATGAACTAGAGAGTAAATTCCAAATAAATCAAAACTTTACACTGTATTTAATTTATTTCAAACTAAACATCAATATTCTATAAATCCTTGTATTTGGAATACTTTATATTCATTTTACTTGAAAGAAAACAGCCCGTTATGTAGGGCTGCAAACGAACCGAGCCGAGCCGAGCCGAGCCGAGTATGTGAGTGTTCATGTTTGGGTTTGTTTATCATTAGCTTGTTCAAGTTCAGTTCGTGTTTGATTCAAGCTTTATTGTTTGTGTTCATGTTTGGTTCGTTTAATTTAAGGGTGTTCATGTTTGATTCGTGTTCGGTTCAGGTTCGGTTTGTTTAATGCTTATCGAGCTTTAAACAAAGAAGTCTTAACAAGCTATGTTTGTGAACATATTTAACAAACAATCTATTGAACAAACAAACATTAAATTTGTTCATGAACATCCTAAACAAACAATCTAGCAAACATGTACAAATGTGAAATGTCTTTTGTTCAGAAAATTAAATTTATAATAAAAGCAGTTGTCAATTTAAAATAAAAATATGATTAATCTATATGGATATATTCTTAAATGAAGCTTACATGTTGCATTTATCTCCATTCAAGCTTTTATCGAGCTTAATGTCGAGCTTGTTCACGAACTTCAAATGATGTTGTCCGTGAACATAAATGAACCGAACACATTAATGTTCATGCTTGTTTATTTAAAGATCGAGTATTTAAAATATTGTTCAAATTTATTTGTTTAGTTAGTTAAACGATCACAACGAGTTTTACTCAAACCAAGCATCGAGTAGCTCGTCGAACGCTTGGTTCGCTTGCAGCCCTATCGTTACGCATACCTATCTCCCTAAAAACCAAATTCTTATTTCTTGTGCAAATACCGAGCTTCTGCATTGGTTTGTTGGTTTTCATGAATGCAACGCTGGATCTAAATATTGTTGCTCCTATTGCCGTTCTGAGTTTAAATGATCAATCTATTCTGTGTCCGTGCATTCAGTTTGCTCTTGATATGCAATCCTAAATTTATAGAAATAAGCTGCTATTTAGGAGTGATCTGTCACCAAAAATCGACTTGATCAATCATTAATCTCAAAACACATACAAGTTGAAAACTTTTGAAATTAAATTTGGTATGATCTGAACTCCGATTTCAACAAACTTATAGTTAAAATGAATATCTCAAAGAGACGAACCCAACGACATCAAAATCGGACTGCTCCGAGCCGGAATGGATCCAAATCAAAGGTCCAAAGCGTATTCAGAAGGTTCAAAGCATTAATTGAATGACGAAATAATACCCAAATATGACATACTTATAGTCGAATTGAGCGGCTCGGCGAGACGAATCCAACGAGCCCAAGATCGCTAAATTCTGACATCGTTAATTTAGCTGATACAAATTTTAAATGTTATTAACAAGTACCCATACTTAACCATGCCCAAATCAAATTTGTGTCATCGTATTCACCCTCCTACATCCAATTTGTCTCTTGACACTCATTCCAAAAAATGAAAGTTCTGAGGCTGTTGAGACTGAAATGATTCTGTAGAATTACACTATCTTGGCTAAACATTTCCACAGAATTTCAACATAAATATAAGAAATTACAAAAAACCGAGTTCTGAAGCTTACCAGCACTGCAAAGTAGCCCATAACAAGAATAATTTCAGACAATGCAAGGAAGCACCTTTTTTGTACTATAGATGTTTGCAAAGGGAAAAACAGGATATATAATGTTCAAATAAGCTTGCCAGCATTTACAGGTTTTAAGTTCGTATATGCAAAACATTTTGGGAATTAACAACGAGAGTGGAGCAAGAAATGTGGAAGATATAAGCCTCAACTCTATATGATGACATGAACAAGGTACTCTTCTCTGGTTATTTGCCTGCATCAATGGCATTTCTTGCTTTCGTGTGCCAAGACATGATTGTCAAGTTTATGCCACAACAACATTAGTTCAACAAGTTGAATCTTCTTCGGTTTGTGAAGGTGGAAGCTATTCTATTCAAAAATCCGTTGCCATTAAATGCTTTAATCATTTATACATTGAAGGAAGCAATGTGGGACTGTTAGGAAATAATTGAGATCTTAAGTGAAACCTAAGTGAAACCTAACGATCTTGACAAAAACAGCGAGAACGATCAACCAATCCAAAGGAAAAACAGAAAAAGCAATAGTTTTTATTGGAATAATCTTAAGAAAAACAACAAGATACAATTGATCCTCTATTCGAGAGGAGGATCTATCTCTCTCAAATCTCTAGACGCCGCTAGAGCCCAAAAACCTAAACCTAAGATATCTCAAGTTTCAGAAAAATTCAAGATGCCCTAACCCTAGGAAAACAAACTATTCAATGCATACAATAAAAAAGAAAATCTCTAAACAGTCTCTACATTCAAAATTCCCTCCTAACTCCCTAAAAAATCCTTCCTAAACAGCTCCATTGAAGTGGGCGGATCATTCGACACGTACAGGAGAGGTGGAACTTCCGCCTTTGTTCCACCTAGGCCGGTCCCGTATGAACTGGTGGAACAGGGACCTATTTCCAACTACTAAGAGTTCTCTCTATTCCGAGGTGCCTTAGTGCTTAAAGTGTCCTGCTGATTGTGAAAATCTTATTATACTACAAACCGCTACTCAATTTCTAAAATAGAACTGCTTTTACCGTTCATTCAATTCACAATATATGTTCAACAAATTATTAAATTTCTTCTCGTCATTTTTATGATATATCTATGTCAATATGATGTTAGTCCACAATAACCATGCACAACTGTACTCATATATATAAGATGCAAAAAGATATATTGAAGATATAGGCTTTGTTTGGAACGACTTTCTTCTTATTGCTTCTTAAAGCATCTTTTTAGTACAAAAATTACTAAAAAGCTGCTTTAAGAAGCATTAAGAAAGCCGTCTCAAACAAAACCATAATCAATTTATCAAGATGGAAAGCATTTCTGTTCCTTGAAATAAAAACTATGAGTAACGCTTGCAAGTAATATGCGCAGAATAAAGCTGTCTTCAATAAAAAGAATCTAGAAAATTTTTCTCCTACTTACTACAAATATTGAATTGACATTTACCAATATTTTTGGGAAACTTTGAAATGTTCTGTTGACTTTTACGATGTTGTTTGGTTGGAACTGTTAATAACATGTGCTTTTACAATGCAAGGCAAAGTAAATGTAGAGTACTATATGAGCTCAATTATTGAACAACAGTTGAAGTAAATGCACGAAATTATTTTTGCCAGGTTTGATCCTAAACAATATCGAAATCAAAGGAGGCCAATAGAAGTGTTGTGAACCAAAAGAGACAGGGAAGAATTTTTTAGGAGCTTGCCTTACAACACAATCTCTCACGACTTTTTATGGAAGACTAGTCCCTTTTGAATAATCTAATCAAATAATCCAGGCATGTAATGCCTCAATTAATTGCCTTACATCGTTCCAACAGATCAAATCTAATTAGGCATGAGATGCAAGACCAAATCCTGAAATAAAATTAACTAGGTAAGATGGAACAAACTTCACAGGGCTAGGAGATTATAATCCAATCCAACTTGATCACTACATTACTAGTGATGTAGAACAATTCAAAGTTAGAATTTCATAATGCATTTACTATGTGATATGTAGTATGCATTCATGCAAAAAAAAAAACATTAAGGATTCACAAATGACAAGTTATCAATTCCAACTGCTCCTTTTTAAATGAAAACAAAAAAAAATACTACAATTAAAACCAATTTGATAATGAAATTGTAGAAAATAAGATTTTTTGTGAGAAATTGGAAAGAAATTCAAGGAACAAATTTACTTCAGAAAAATCAAACCTCGCATAGTTAAAAAGAAGATGGCTTTCCTCAAAATCAAGTAATCAAACTTGTGCAACACTTAACAAAATCACACATACAATTTACACTCACAATATTGAACTAGAACGAGAAATTTTATTCAACCCAAGAATTTTAATTACATTCAACACACCACTCATAAATTCCTCATAACATAGATTTGCATATAATCAACCCCAAATGAAATTTAAATTAATTTTCAAAATAATTTTTAAATCCCTCAATCAATTAAACTCAATTTGAATATGAAATTATAAATCTTTTACATTATAAGTACAAGTCACACAATTCCTGCAAAAGACATCCAATTGCTCACCCATAAAAGACCTACAATGTGTCAATGATGCAAAAACACCACTTGATCAGCAGAAAGGTGGAAAATCCACGACAGAGAATACTCTAACTCCGAAGTCACACTGCCCACAACCCAAAACCCAACCTCTTTATTATTATTTTAACTTTGAAAGCAGATAAAGAAAACTAATCCCCTGATACTCAAAATGACATGAAGATATAGTATGGTTCACCATAATCTCCACAAACTTTTGTGAGAATTAAACTAAGCTAAATCAAGATTGAAATTATGCCAACCAAATAGACTAAACAAAAGCTAAGAAATAAAATACAATATTTCTCGGCCAATATAACCCATAACGGCAATCATCACTGTTATATCTTCAAAATTGAATAAATATACTATCAAAATACAATATTTGATAGCAGATAAGACAATAGATCAAAGATCATTTTTGCAACTCATAATCTGCATAGAAAAAAGATCTATTGTAAATTACAGACCATGCATACTAAAGCATGCTTAATTTAGGCAGATAGGAATGCCAACAAGTTGGAGACATCTCCCACGCTAAGAAAGCCATCCGAAGCAAAATAAATAGATAATGAGTTAGATCCCATAAGTAACATGATGGAACTTGAGTTGCAAAAAATTCGGAATCCAGGAAAAACAGCCCAAAAACAGTGGAAAAATGTAGGATTTCTTGGATTAAAACACTCACAAACACTTCGATTAATTAAATATCAAAAGACTTACAAGTTTCCACGGATACAATGCTCTCAATTCGAGAAAAGAAGCTTTCTCCCAAGCCCTAGAGAAGAAGAAAGCTAAAACAGCCACCATAACAAGATCCCTCTCAAACCAACCCTAACTACCCTTTAACCCTCACATGAAACCCCCCAAAATACCCTAATTACCCCTAGGGCAAACAAAACAAACTCTCACTTACATTTGGTGGCCCCCTTGGGCCCACCCGCCTCCTCCCTCTCCTTCGGCCGAACGCCCAGGCGGGCGATTTCTCCGCCTGTAAAAGGCGAGAACCGGCCCCTTGTGGGCCGGTGCGGATGGAGGATGGACCGGCCGGTCCGGTCCATCACAACACCATTCAAGCTATGTAACACCAAGCTTGATAAAATTCCATCTACCTCTCCAATGAAAGTTCCTCTTCTTTGTCACATAGCTTCATGGATTACATGAGTTCAACAATCTCCACTACAAATCTATCATGTTGATCGCACTAAATCAGATTTGGACGTCAACAATGATCACATTTCATCAAGATCAAGCATAAGCTAAACCTAAGTTGATAGCAAAGCTATGATATCAACCATAGTAAGAGGAGAACCAAAAAAAGAATCCATTTAGCGAGTTACTGTATTAAAACAACCACCTGTACTAAATTGAACTTTATCAAATTTCATTCAATTCTAGTCATAAAAAAATAGTTAGACTTCCATTCAACATTCTTAATGAGAATAAATATCAATGAACATCATTAAGGGGTTATTTGGTACAAAGATTTAAGCAAGATCTAGCCAAGATTTGAGATGAATCCTACCAATTAGTTTTTTGGGGAACTTATACCTTACTCTTATGTTAAATCTCATTCCAACTCCCGTTTTGAGAATAGCAGCATTTAGTTAATCCTCGCCCAACCATGATTTAACAAGATCTCACTCTCATCTCCGTCTCTCTCTTGCTCAACCTAGGCTCTCTTATGACTCACGATCTCTCTTCTCTATCGATGCATCTTAATGACAACCTCTCAATAAATCTCATCCGACATGAAGTCCTACTCCGCCTCTAACATCTCTCTCGACTTTAAATCTAACCACCATCTCAACTTCAAAGACACATCTCCTATCATGTAGTATTTTCTTCCACACCACATGAACTTCAATGAATACACATGAGTGGATTAATATCTTAATTAACAATATAAATTCTAATAAACTACTAATACATTCAAAATTCTATGTAATATGTTAATTATATTATAACTCACTATACTCAAGCTTAACACCAATTCTAGCATTTTTTTAAGTTCTCAGCTAAATTTCATATTCAATTAAATCATAAACCCTGAAATAAACAGCCAAATAGTTTATCAAAATTTAATCGAATTTAATAGCTATATACCAAACAATTTCCAAAATTTAACACCCTTAAGATTTACTAAATTTAGAATTATATGATTTTACTAAATCCTAATATAACACTGTCGTTGCCGGTCCCAAGTCCTGTATGAGAAAAGTGGAGGGTTGCGTTAGGTAGTCGACAGCCAGCGTAAAACTTGTCGAATAATCATGACATGAATCCTTTAAAAAATTGTGTCAATGTTAGGATGTCCCCTGGAAGCGACGCGTTATATGGCCTGAATACAATGACAAGTGTGCAAGGGCAGCTGCACCGACGTCCGGGTGCAGTGATAAATAGGAAAGGCAATGACAAATGTGGGCAAAGAAGCTAATCTATGAAACTAAAATTAAGATAAAAACTTAGAATATATGCTCACTTACAGGGAAATTAATAGAATTAATTGATACTATGATTCATAAGAAGATAAATATTATGTGCATTCAAAAAACTAAATGGGTTAGAGAGAAAGCTAAAGAGATTAATAATTTAGGATATAAACTATGGTATTCGGGTAGGCGTCGTATTAGAAATTATGTAGATGTCATCATAGATAAAAGTTTGAAGGATAATGTTATAAAAATTAACAGAATTGGAGATAGAATTATAGTTTTAAAGATTGTTGTTGATGTTAAGATTGTTAATATTATAAGTGTTTATGCTCCTCAAGTAGGTTTGGATATGAGTTCAAAATTAAAATTTTGGAATGAATTAGAAGAATTAATACAAAATATACCTAATGAACAAAGAGTTTTTATTAGAGGATATTTAAATGAACATGTTGGTAAAGAAGTAGATGATTTTAAAAGCATTCATAGTCGTAATGGGTTTGGAACGACAAATGAAGATGGTAAGACTATATTAGATTTTTTTTAACTTATGATTTCTTAATAGCTAATACATTATTTAAGAAAAGAGATGAACATCTTATCACTTATAAAAATGGATATAGCAAAACGCAGATTTATTTATTTTTATATAAGAAAATTAGATCGTTAAGATTGCAAAGATTGTAAAATTATTCTGAGTAAAAATTTATGTACCCAACTTCGATTATTAATTTTGGACTTTAAGATAAAGTGACAAAAAATAAAATAATAAAATAAAACGATTTTCTAAGATTATATGGGGGCATTTAAAGAATATTAATAAAAATATTTTTGAGAGTAAGATTTTAATTCTTAAGATTTTTTCTGTGCATGAGGATGCCAATATTATGTGGAAAAATTTGTCTTGTGATATTAAGAATATTGCAAAAGATGTTATTGAAGTTTCGAAGGAAAAAGCTCCTAATAGTAAAAATAGTTGGTAGTGAAATCCAAATATGCAAGAAAATATAAAAAATAATAAGATTTGTTATAAAAATTAGTTTAGATGTAAAAATTCTGATAATTGGGAAAACTATAAAGAGACTCGTAATGAATCTAAGAAAGCTATTTGCGATGCAAAGAGCTTAGCTTTTAATAATTTATATAATAGATAATATACTAAGGAGGGAGAAAGATATATGTATAAGTTAGCCAAACAAAAAAATAGTAGTAAGGATTTAGTTTAAGTGAAGTGTATTAAGGATGAAGATCAAAAAATATTTTTCTTAGAAGATGATATTCAACAAAGATGAATGAGATATTTTGCTAAACTTTTTAATGAAGAATGTGAAAATACGATTGACTTTAGTGATTTTATCACCCTAAATGGAAATAAATATTTTTATTTTTATCGGCGTATAAGTAAAACCGAAGTTATAGAGGCTTTAGAGAAAATGAAGTGTGGAAAAACTGTTGGACCTGATGATATTCTAATAGAGATGTGGAAATACTTAGGAGATGAAGGAATTTTTTGACTTACTAGACTTTTTAATATAGTTTTAAAAACTAAAAAGATGCCAAATCAGTGGAAAATGAGTGTGTTAATTCTTATTTTTAAGAATAAAGGTGATGCACAAGAGTATGAATTATAGAGGAATTAAGTTAATGTGTCATACTTTAAAACCATGGGAGCGAGTTATAGAGTGTAGGTTGCAGCATGATACAAATGTTTCTCAAAAGCAATTTGGATTCATGCCGGATAAGTCTACTATTGAAGTCATATATTTATTGAGAGGTTTGATGGAGAAATATAGAGAGAATAAGGAGGAACTACATATGATATTTATTGATTTAGAGAAAGCATATGATAAAGTTTCAAGAGAAGTGCTATGGAGAGTTCTTGAAAAGAAAGGAGTTAATAATGCTTATATTCAAATCATTAAAGATATGTATAGAGGAACTATTACTTGTGTTCAAACACAAGGTGGTTTGACCAAGTATTTTCCTATTTCGATTGGATTACATCAAGGATCAGCCTGAAATCCATATCTTTTTGTTTTAGTCATAGATGTTCTCACTAGACATTTGCAAAAGGATGTACCTTGGTGTATGCTTTTTACTGATGATATTCTTCTTGTTGATAAGACTAGAGAGGGAGTTGAAAGTAAACTTGAATTATGGAGGTCAACTTTAGAGTCTAAAGATTTTCGCTTGAGTAGATCTAAAACTGAATATATGGAGTGTAATTTTAGTAGTAATAGACCTAGTGAGGGGATTGTAACTTTGGGCGATCAAGTCATTAATAAGAGTACACGTTTTAGATATCTTAGATCTATTGTTCAGAGTGATGGTGAAATTGATGGGGATATTATCAACAGAATTCAAGTTGGATGGTTGAAGTGGAGGAATGCATCGAGCTTATTGTGCAATAGAAAAGTCCCCCTCAAACTTAAGGGAAAATTTTATAAGATGGTGGTGAGACCTGCAATGCTTTATGGTGTTGAATGTTGGCCATTAAAAGAGAAGCATAATATTAAGTTAAGTGTTGCAGAGATGAGGATGCTTAGGTGGATGAGTGGCTTGACCCTTAGAGATAGTATACGAAATGAGCATATATGTGAAAAGGTTGGAGTAGCTCCGGTGGAAGATAAGATTAGAGAGAGTCGCCTTAAATGGTTTGGTCACATTAAACGGAGGGCTTGAAAGTTGAGGTATTACATTTGACTTAGGTTAAGAAAGGTAGAGGTAGACCTAAAAATACTTTGCTAGAAAATATTAGAAATAGTTTTTCTTTATTAGATTTAAATGAGAATTTGATTTTTAACAGACCCAATGGAGAAAAAGGATTCATGTAGCCGACCCCACGTAGTGGGACAAAATCTTGATGTTGTTGTTGTTGTCCTAAATCCTAATATTAGCTAAACAATGTCTAAGGGTATGTAAAGGCATAAACAAACAATAAGAAGTTCAATATTAGATATTATGGCCAACAGATTATCATGATAAGCAGACAAAAATATTTTTACATCCTGCAAGTACTTAACCTATCAAATAACATAAAACATAACTAGAATAGTTAAGCCTCATAATTTCATAGAAAACTATCTTGACGCACAAAAAACAGGACAGAATGGCAAGAAATGCAGTGTTCATTGAAAACAAAACACGGCAAAAAAAAAATCAAGTAATAATTTACCATTAAAAACATGAGTTGCACGTCAGAGTCTACAAAAGAACTAGCCCAAGTTCAGAAGGCTTCAAAGCATGTTTAAGACGGTAATTGTACAGATAGTAGTGAAGCATCCCATCTCCTGGCCCAAACTTCAGGTCCTTCAGGAAGGACTCATTCTCCATAACATCCAATGCATTAAAGACATCATAACCCTTCTGCTTCGCAACGATGAGTGCATCATTCATCAGCTGCAAAAGAGGTGTCTTTGTAGCCACGTTGTAGAAAGAATATGCCGCCTTCAAGTTCGAGTAAGTTGCATTATTGAGTATTAAAGATGGAAGTGTATAAAAGCTACAGAAATCAGTGATTTCGTGACTATCAGGGCTCTCAACCAAAAAGCTATCCACCACATCCTCCCTTGGCAGTAGCCAGTGTTCAACGTCCTTCTCATCCAAATCTGGCGCAACTACAAACCTGGACAGGTAATCCCGGAGCAGCGCCGTTACCGCCGGCACATCACGGAACTCCATATTCCTAAACCCAGGGGTGGCTGGCAAAGGCGGAAGCTTGTAGAGCCGGATGGTACGGCTCATGGTCATCCTCGCGCCAAGACGGGAGAACCCCACATCAATGAGCTTCTTTGGGTTAAGGGACCGATGCCAATATTGGCATGTGGCTATTGGCGTCGGGAGGACAACGCCGGCCGTGTACGCCGCCTGCCACATATCCTCGCGATGGACACGGCGGGTGACCTCCTTGATGAGAACAGGGGCAAGCCGCTTGGATCTCAGCTTCTTGTGGACGCAGAGGAAGTTTACCTCTGCCATTCGCACCACCTCGTTTCCAGCACGAATCCTAGCAGGAACGCCGGTAATGAAAGCTACTAGCTTTTTGTTCGCCTTGACGCGAACACCAATGTGCCAAGCCTTGAAGTAGCCAGGAGGGCGGAGAGCCCAGCGAAGGAATTCCTTCGAGTAGTTAAAGCGAAACATGTTGTCATCGTCTTCAACGTAGTTGTTAGCAAGGAGGGTGTAGACCTCGGCGGCCGTGGCATCGTTGTCGACGTCGCAGGTAGACCACTCGTAGAGGGCAGGGAGGGTGTAGGTATCTGGTCTTACGTCCGATAAGGTGATCGGCTGCTCGATCGGGCCCTCGGGGAGCGAGGCGTCGCCGAGATCTTTGAATTGGCCGACCGGTTGGGTCTCCCAGAAGCGGTGCCGCTTGCTCACGGAGAGGGATTCTTGGATTTTGTGAGTGATGCTTTCGATTGACGCTGCGCCGTCGGCTTCTGTTGGGAGGGATCGCGTTGGGTTTGATGGACTGGCGGAGGGATCCTTGTCTTCATTGAGGGGCAGTGAGGGGGTATCATCATCGCCGAAGGCCATGTGATGTGAGGAACGAAGCTTGGATCTGAAGAGTGACGATGTTTTGCAGATTGTTGTCGTGAATGTGTACGAGGATTGGTGGTGGATCCAAACCAGAAAGGCCGCTGACGGAATTAACGATGACGGCGAGCGAGGGAAGGCGGATGAAGAAAAGAATGGTTTTGGCTTCTTCTTTTTTATTTTTTATTTTGGGAAACGTTTATTAATTTAAAAATAAATATAAATATTGTAAATTATAAAATTATATTTATTTAATCATATGAATTAAGAAATTAATCAATAAATATAATTACAATATTGATCATCTTAATATAAATAGAATTGATTCAGCATGAATTTCGATGCAAATCTTAATTAGCAACTTTCAAAATTAAATTCAAGATTATCAGCAGAATTCAAGTTGGATGGTTGAAGTGGAGGAATGCATCGGGCTTGTTATGTGATAGAAATGTACCCCTCAAACTTAAGGGAAAATTCTATAAGATGGTAGTGAGGCCTGCAATGCTTTATGGTGCCGAATGTTGGCCTTTAAAAGAGAAGCATAATACTAAGTTAAGTGTGGTAGAGATGAGGATGCTCAGGTGGATGAGTGGCTTTACCCTTAGAGATAGGATACGAAATGAGCATATACGTGAAAATGTTGGAGTAGCTCCAGTAGAAGATAAGATTAGAGAAAGTCGCCTTAAATGGTTTTGTCACATAAAACGGCGGCCTTGCGATGACCCGGTTAGGAGAGTAGAGGTATTAGATTTGATTTATGTTAAGAAAGGTAGGGGTAGACCTAAAAAGACTTAGTTAGAAAATATTAGGAATGACCTTTCTTTATTAGATTTAAACGAGAATTTGACTTTTAATAGGACACAATGGAGAAAAAGGATTCATGTAGCCGACCCCACGTAGTGGGATAAAGGCTTGTTGTTGTTGTTGTATTATTCGAACACCAATTTCAACAAATTTATAGTCACAAAGAACATCTTAGTGAGACGAACCCAACAACATCAAAATCAGTTCAATCCCAGATTAAATAGGCTTAAATCAAAGGTTCAAAGCATATTCAAAAGTTTTAAAGCATTAATTGAATGCCTAAATATGAAATGCTTTTTTCTTCTCATTTTGAGACCTCATTGCTAACTTTGGATGATCTAATTCATGATCATTAAGAGAGTGCCTAATAGTTGGGTTGTGTTAACTATCTTCAAAACTAAGTGATTTCAAATTTGATAGCCTTAAATAATGGACCCATAAACTCCTAATTGAAGTTATTTCTAGATTTTATTTTTGGCTTTTGATGAATCAAATGTCATTATTATATATATTTTTTATATGTAAAGGTAGTAATCTCATTTGATTATGGTGATTCACTCTCTTCCTTGTTGATTGATCCATTTCGAAGCATTAATTATCTTAGAATCATAGTTTTCCTTGATGTTAATCATGCCAAATCAAAACACTTGCATGTTTTTCTTTATTGAATGTAGCTATTAGAGATGTCATTAACTATGATTAAAAGTAGGGAGCCATTGTCCCTTTGGGAGGCCGATCAACCCAGATTCTCTTCTTAACTTGATTTGACATGAGTTAGATGATATAACTTTTTATGAGTATTTTACATCGGTTGAGACAAATTTTCTTTTACCATTGACTTTTTCCTTGATTATTACGGTCGGTGTTCGGATTCGTCCGGACACCTATCCAAATGTGCCACCTCACCAAAATACACTGGAACTGTGTATTCAAGTGATGTGGCGAGTCTGGATTAGGTGTCTGGGCATTCGGTTACCGGACGTAATAATTCGTCGTGCTTGTGTGAACTAGAGAAAACCCTGATAGCCACGAAATGTATCTCATAAATGCGATCGAGGTTAATTAAACCTGATCGAGTCTAATTCGACTTGAGCTCTATTTGGGCTCAACGAGGTTCAATTAATTAACTCGAAACTGCTCGAGAACAAACTAGAATAAAACGAGGTCAACACCGGGTTCAAATCCCCTCTACTACGTCTTAAGCCTATTCAGTGGGACAAAGCAAGTGTGAGCCCAATGTCGGTGGGTGGCCTCACTAGGTTCCGCCTATGAATTAGTTACGCCGCCAAGAGCTCCCTTTGGCGTGTCAACGGGTCGATACCCCCGTTAAAAAAGAAGAGCATTTAATTTATTAAAATAATTTAAAATATGTTTGAGGAAAAGATGGTCTTCTGAATTATCTCATCCATAAAAAAAAAAAAGAGCATCTAATTTATTAAAATAATATAAAATATGTTTGAGAAAAAGATGGTCTTCTGAATTATCTATCCATATATAAAATTCTTCATAAGAAGACTCTCTTCATATCTATAAACAACTATCTCCGAATTCAAATCACATAATATGTGGAGCAAAGTGATTCTATATATAATTTTTAAAATAATATTTTAATAAATTTAAGCAAATTCTTAAAACACTCTGTCACATATGTTAGATTATGTCATTTAATTTGAAAAAGATTCACTTTGAACTCCCCAAATAGTTTTTAAAACCTCCTAAATTAAAGAATTTGCACTCCAATTTGTAACGCACTTATTGCAAAGTGATTTCCATAACACTTCAAAGTATTGACTGTTATAGAAGTTGTTCATCTAATGTCCCACTTTGCATGTATTCTTCAATGTTATCAACCCTTTGTTGAACTAAAAGTATGTGGCATATACTTCTCCAGTTCTAATATTAACAGGAACAGACCAATATTTATCACTTGTTCTTCAGCATAAAGGACTTTCTGGAATCATTCTTAAAGTTGATATTTGAACCCTCATTGATGGTTCAATTGTTTGAATTAGGGGTGTCAATTAGGGTCAGCGGGTCGGGTTCGGATCGAATCCGGAACTGATCCGGCACTATTCGGGTCAACCCGAACTGTTTTTAAAAACCGGTTAGGTTTCCGGACCCGAACCCTACCCAATTCGGGTCCGGGTCAACCTGACTCGACACGAATGACCTGAAGTTGACCTATAATTGCTAGTTTTCGGGTCAATCTCGAGTTAATCTCGGGTTTCCGGGTCAAATAGGAGTTTACGTGTCAATTTTTGTCATTTTCAAGTTGCTGGGTCATTTTTAAAACGGGTTGAATTGTTGAACCCGAACCCGACCCTTTTCAGGTCCTATTTGACCCTAACCTGAATTTTTCCGTGTCATGTTCGGATCGTATTTCGGTTCGTGTCAAAAATTAACACCCTTAGATTGAATAATGGGCCAAAATGCTAACATCCAATAGACCAATGAGCATTAATGGACTCTGGGTTGCCTATTATTCTCAAAAACCAAAGCAACAGTCGCTCTGAAAGTTCACTAACATCAAAGCTCCCAGTCAGTATGTAAAGCAAATATGGGAGAGATAATTACGTGTGAATATCGGATATAGAGAATCGTTCGGTTTTGTCGTTGTGAACAGTGAAAGCACAATGATGAACAATAAAAGCATAGTGATAAACTGTAATTGCATTTTTATTGTTCACAGAGATAAAATCGGATGATTCTGTCCAGTCTCCGCACTTAATAATCTTTCCAAATAAATGGAGAGACATATTTAAAAGAAAGAGCTTGGATGCTGCCCTTGTTAAGCAGCTCATAAGCTTTTTGTTGGTATGGATTCTCAGAAGACAATAGATATGATACATCATAAAAAAATCATCTTGATCGGGCATGAATCTCGATGCAAAATTGAGTTGGAAACTTCAAAAATTAATTCAGAGACCATATCAATTCCGATTTTAGCAAACTTATAGTGAAACTGAGCGTCTCGGAAATACGAACCCAACGAGACAAAGTTCTAACCAATCCGAGCCCAAATGGGTCTAAATCATAGACCCAAAGCGCTGTTGGAAGGTTCAAACCACAATTTGAGTTACCAAACGGACTCCGATTTTGACGAGCTTATACTCGAATTGAACGGCTCGACGAGACGAATCCAACGAGCCTAAGATCACTGAATTCCGACATCACTAAGGCCCTGAAATGACCAACGAACGGTGTACGATCGTAGGATTCAATATCGACCGTCAATTCAACCTCTCCCTATTCGCCCCTGATCTCACGCCTATTTACGGTCAATGCCACTCCAGAAAATCTATAAATAGAGCCCTCATTCTTCACAAGAGAGGACTCAAGGGAAGAGAGAGAAGAAGAAGAGAATAAGGAGGAGAAGGAAAAAGCTCCTCCTCGACCACCGCCGGAGCTCTTCCTGCCGCCTGAAGACGCCGGAACTCTGCCGGATTTTCGGGAAACGTCTGGAATCTGCAGAACTTTGTAACTTTGTGAGAAGTTGATTGTAAATTGATCGTCTTGATTTGTAAGACGGATCAACCTTTGTACCTCAAACAAATACTAGTGGAACTTTGCAACTGGGCGAGGCCCCGTGGTTTTTTCCCTCTTTCGGGTTTTTCACATAAAAATCTTGGTGTTCACTTCTCTTTTCTGCTTGTGTGTCGAATACTCGTATAATGCTAGGATGCAAATTTATAAACTCTACCGCCGCGTATATTCTAGCACGCAACAAGATATAATTTAATTGGATATGGACAATCGAAAGTTAAATGCATTAGCAGTTAAATTTCAAATAATTTTGATGTTATTATCATCAAATATTACAAATTTTACTAGAGTTCCTCATGCACCACAAAGATTCATCATATTCAGCCAAAGACCTCATGGCACATAGCTTAGATAAACTAAACCATCCATAAGCCAGAAGAATTAGTCAGATAAATTTTGGCTATTTAAGCTTCGTTTGAGATGATTTTCTTATTGTTTTTTAAAGCAATTTTTTAGTATAAAAATTCTAAAAAGCTACTTAGAAAAGCAATATAAAAGCCGTCCCAAACGAGGCCTTAATCATAGATGCCATCAACCACACATTGTAGTTAGCCTCACAACTTGTGGTCGCCTCTGCTATTTTCTCTCTGTGTACAAGAGAGAAAAAAAATTCATATATTTTCACATAATTGAAGTCTGTACGATATCCGGACGCTGCAAGTAATAATTTTTCCCCAAAAATACCTTAAATTTAAAAACAGTTGCAATTAGAATAGCTTTTGTATGACTTTATTGCATATAAACGGTTGAAAATGACCTGAGTGGAAGCAAATATTATCTTATTTGTGCTTATTTATTCATTTATTTTTAAATATTTCTAGAATTTTAAAATATTGTTCAAATTTTTTTATTATTTTACAATCAAAATTAAATAATAATCAAGCTTTAATTGCGTCTAATTAATTATATTAATTGAAGCATATAAGATTAATGTTAGGCATTACGAATTTATGACTTTTGATTAAAATTGAGATACTTCATTAAATACTATTTATATATTTTTTATATAAGAAGATTTAAAGTTAATAAGACTGTAAAATATAGTGCTTTCGAGGATACAATTCACATAAGAATTAAGATTTTAAAATAATTTTAGAATAATAAAAGAGCTTAAAAAGGAAAACCCAGCATAAGTAAATTAATTAGTCTTCGTTTCGAATAGTTTTTCTTAGTGTTTTTTAAAGCAGTTTTTTAGTTTAATTTTTTTTCAAAGTAGCGGAAAAAATAATGATCAAAAGCTATCCCAAATGAAGTCTTAAGTTTCATTTGGGATTGCTTTCTTACTGATTCTTAAAACAACTTTTCAATAACACTTTGCTTAAAAATTACCAGTAAAAAAAAAAGTTGTTATCAATATTTACTATCATAAATTATTATCAATCCAATACATGAATTGATCATCTCGTAATATGATCGTCCTAGAATTATTTCTTCTTAAAACCGACCTATAAAAATAGGAGTGTCAATATTTGACACGACCAAAAAATTTCAGATTAGGGTCAACCTGGAATCGAAACCGGACGGGTTCGGGTTGACCCAGATCCTGAAATTGACCCGTTTTTTGAGATTGACCCATTCGACCCGAAAACTAGCAATGTTTGGTCGGTCCCTGGTCATTTGGGTTGTGTCGGGTTGACCCGGACCCAAAGCGTGTCAGGGTTGGGTTCAAAAAACTGACCCTCTTGCAAAAATGGGTTGGATTCGAGTTGACCCGAATAGTGCAGGGTCAATTTTGAATTCGACCCGATTCCGATCTGTGACCTGAAATTGGCACCTCTATATAAAAGATATTCAAATAAGAAATCAAAGGAATTAGAATTCGTTTGAGATAGTTATTTTATTAATTTATAAATTATTTTTTTAGCATAGAATTTTTTACTTCAAAAAATCTTTATACTAAAAAAATTGAATTAGAAAGAACTAAGAAAATTATTTTAAAAGAAAAGCTAAGTGGATCTAAAAGATTTGGATGAGATTGGAGTAAGCATCGGTCTTGAATTTAATATGTAGGGAGAAGTGTGGTGGGATCTCATGATGGGATGCTAGGAGATGAAGAGATCTCAACAGGGAGATCTAAATCCATGAGAGACATGGCAGACAACCGATGGCTATGGAGGATGATGGACCTTCAATCCATTATGAAATTTGGAACAGTGGGATTTATAAATGGGCGAATTATTACGTACGGTGATCAAATCGTCCGGACACCAACTTAGACATGCCATATCACCTGGATACGTTGGGCCCTGGGCGTATCTGGGTGACGTAGCGTGTCTGGATTGGTGTCCGGACGAATCCGGACACCAGACGTAATAATTTTCCGTATAAATGAGCAACAAATTACTCTGTAACATCGATATATCTGATAAATATGTTTGATTAGACGACTTTATATGTTTTTATTTTATTGTTTATATTTGGGTCAATTAAGATGAGAGCAGCCTCCTTTTTGAGCGTAAGCAAATTTCTTATCTAAAAAAATAAAATGGATAATACATAATTTAAAGTAAAACCTTATATTTTATTATAATTGATGAATTCAGCTATGCTTACAAAATTTTTAACCTAATTTGTATTTTTTTTAATTTAAGCTTGAAAATAAAAAAAAGCAACTCATTATTAACTTCAAAGAAATAATTATTAAGCTCGTGAAAACGAGTATCAACTACATTGTAAAATAATTAGTAAATCTCCGAAAAAATATTTCTCATTATTCTGTGGGGAAGTAATGATTTTTTGGTTGATGAGATCCTTCACTAAATTTACTCTTTAAATTCTATTTTTTTCTTGAGCATCATAACTCCAAATAAAAAATAGAAGCTCATAATCAGTTGAAAGATTGTTGATATCAATATCTACCAGTTCCTTCCTCTTCAAATAACAATTCATACTAAATGAAAAAACATAGGAAAAAATCCTAAAGTCAACATAAATATTCATTTTCCCAAAAATAAAATAATAATAAATATTCGGAATCACATCATCAAATAGTGTCAGACTTTCTATACAACAACGAAAATAACAACATCAAGCTTTTATCCCATTAGGTGGGTTGACTACATGAATCTTTTTTCTCCATTGTGTTCTGTTAAAAGTGAAAGTCTCATTTAGATCTAATAAAAAAATATATAATTTCTAATATTTTCTAATCAAGTCTTTTTAGGCTTACATCTATATATTTTTTTTAACATATGTCAAATCTAATACATCTACTCTCCTAACTAGGTCATCGAAAGGTCGTTGTTTTATGAGACCAAACCATCTAAGGCAACTCTCTCAAATCTTATTTGCCACTGGAGCTATTCCAACATTTTCACATATATGCTCGTTTTGTATCTTGTCCCTAAGAGTAAAGCACTCATCAACCTAAGTATCCTCATCTCTGCAACACTTAACTTAATATCATGATTCTCCTTCAGTGGTGAACATTCTTCGTCATAAAGGATTGCAAGTCTAACTACAATCTTATAAAAATTTTCCTTAAGTTTAAGTGGTATTTTTCTGTCACACAACAAGTTCGACGCATTCCTCCACTTAAACCATCCAACTTGAATTCTACTAATAATATCACCATCTATTTCACCATCACGCTAAATAATAAATATAAGATATCTAAAATGTGCACTCTTGTTAATGACTTGATCGCTCAAAGTCACAAACCTCCACTATATCCATTACTACTAAAATTATATTTCAAGTATTCAATTTTAGATCTGCTCGAACAAAAACCTTGAGACTCTAAAGTTGATTTTCATAATTCATGTTTAACTTCAACTCTCTCTAGTCTTATAAACAAGAAGAATATCATCGTCAACGAAACATACACCAATGTCAGACTTTTTACATAAAATAAAAATAATAAAATTAAAATAAATAAGGAATATCATAATTTTAGAACAAACAGCTTTATTTATACTATGAGTGCAATTTCAATATTGATAAATTGAAAATACAATATATAGTGCAAAAAAATTATGGAAAATTCTAAGACGATCAACAGACTGAGATAAGTTGCGTAATTAATTATTTATAAAGCTTCACTTATTACATATTTATTTGCGTACCCTCCCTCGTCTTCTCATCCTCTTGAGGCCTAAGCCCATAGCTTCACCCTCGTTACCAATGCGTTTCTTCACCTACCCCTTGACTCATTGACTCACGAGCCCCGGCGACGCCGCTCACGTGCGCGCCACATTTAACACGCCGATCGGACGGCCCTCCTCGCTCCGTTCTCTTTTCATCTCCCGCACACGTGTCTTCCTATCACACGTTCTTTAACCTGCTTTGCCACTGAACAATTATTAGGTCCGGACACTTCACAGTATTCACATAGCTCTACATCTGGACGCTAATAATATATCGTCACGTGCTCTTATTCTTTACCGCGCAGCCCGACGACCCGGATCCGATATTGCTAGGTATTGATGTACAATAACGAGAAATACCAATCTGTCAAGACCAATACGTAGCAATAACGAGCAATACCCCTGTTTTGCTCGATATTGCTCGGTATTGCTAGGTATTGGTCTTGACAGAGCGGTATTTTTCGTTATTGACAAGCAATACCTAGCAATACCCGAACAGAGCAATACTGGGTTCCGGTTTGGGACAGGTCGTCGAGCAGTGCGTTAAAGAGTAAGAGCACGTGACGACATATTATTGACGTCCGTATGTAGAGCTACGTCAGGTGTCCGGACCTAATAATTTTTCCACCCACGGGCTCATCCCAAACCATGCGCCGATCCTCGTTACGATGAATCGCGGCGCTGCGCGTCCCGCCCACTATCGACTCTTCGTCTATCATTCTCTCTGTTGCCCGTCGGTCTGCGGGTAGACGGAAGCCCGCACGCGCGCCTGCCCGAAGCCGCACGCGAGGCGGACAAGATGGGACTTGACCTGGCCCCTTCCCCGCGCGAGCCCCAGTGTTGTCTGCTCCTCGCTTCAGGCGTGAACCTGTTCAACTGTTCCGCAGGTTATCCTGTTCTTCCCACCATCTCACGCCAACGAGCGACGGCCTGACACGTGTCGGCGTCGAGCAGTTCAAGTGGGCCCCCCACCTGCCGCCGAAGAAGGCGCCGACGGGATTCGGTGTCGTGGTCCTTCGGCTCGCTTTTTCCACACGCAACTACGCAATCGACACTTTTGCATTCTGCTACCAATTATTTCATGTATTCATAAAATTAATTCGTATCATTAAAATGAAAACAAATTTACTTTCTACTGATATTTCCTTTAAAAAAAATTTTTTGAGAAATAGAAATGCCATAAGGAATGGCGGCGTTATTCTGAGTTTATAAATATTATTTTTCCAAAAAAAAAAGAGTTTATAAATATTAAATTTAATGCCAATTTATTAAATTTTAAAATTTCAACAATGCCCATAATGATTTCTGTTTATTTATGAAATAAACCTTTTTGGTTGGACAGCATAGGTTTGAATATCTAATAAAATCCTTTTTATTGGTTTTACTCACCGGATTTGTGGACCGGAGTCAGTCGCTCATTCCGTGGGCCCGACCGCATTCAAGTGGAGGAGAACGCGTCGGTGAAATCGCGTTTGCCAAATCTAAAAAAATGAGAAGCTGTGAGCTAAAATCCTGAACTTTAAAGCTATTGTTCTTCCTTTTTGAGAACTGGTGGGCATATCTCTTACACCGGCGAGAATTTTGGCTGAAGAATCTCTTACCATTTTGGAGAAAATCCAAGTTTGAATTGATGGGTGAAAACTAATAAGTCATGATCTTTTATTAGCCGGAGAAATTACTTTGTAAGACCAAAAAATTTATCAGGAGATCAACTAGAATGCATCACGTCGGAGGTACCGAGCAGAACGGTACCGAGCAAGGGCGTAAAGTGACGCATTCTAGTTGATCTCCGAATGACGTTCGACGTCCGCACTGATTAAGTTAGGTTGCAAACTTTTGAAATCTTTTACTTAGAATTATATTGATGTTGATTAAGATTTCTTCATATGAATAAATGTATTCTCAAATGGATTCTTAGTTGGTGTTTTTGTTTTCTTTTAGATGGTGAGATTTCCAAAAAGATGAATGGATTTATTGGATCTAAATTTATTTATGAGTGATGTAACAATTTGGCTAATCCACATAGGATAAGAGAAAAAAAGATAATAGTTGAAAAGAAAATTGGAGGGAACCACTACAAATCTTATTTAATTTATGTTAAGAAAATATAAAAGAAGGATGTGGTTGAATGCCCTCTTGCACAATTATGAGTGAGCCGTACAGATCAAATATGCTCTCTGAGGAATCAAATAAGATAGGGCAAACTATCCCTAAAAGAGCTCGATCAAGAAGGATACTCGATTCCATAATGAGGGATTTGCTTAGAGCAAATTTGCCTCAGTGAAGAGGCATCCACTTTAGGGCGAATTATTACGTCCGATCACCGGACGTCCGGACATTCAATCCAGACGCGACATGTCACCCAAATACACTGGGACCCGGTGTATTTTGGTGACGTGGCGCGTCTGGATTGGTGTCCGGAAGAATTCGAACACCGAACGTAATAATTTGCCCCACTTTAGAGGCATGCACCCACCAGATCCAACGAGCTCAACTTTTAGGAATCATTTTAGAAGAACTCGTCATGAACATAATATTTTACACCAATTAAGTAGGAGCTCATCATCTACCTTATAATGACAACTTCACCAATTAAACCATCGCCTTAGCCAATCAACTCACTTGCCAAAGACACTCAGTCAATGTATTCAATATACTCAAGGGCAATTTAATTGGCGACTTAACCTGAATATACTATTTTTTAATTGGGAGACTTAAACTTTAAGAGAATTGATTCGAGTTGCAACAACTTTTCGACAACTTATTCATGTTAGCAATATGACTTGATCGATTTGATCAACGTAACATTTTGTTTATAAAATTGCTTGGGATAAAAATATTTTGCCCAGAAATAAATGAGGTTTTTATTTTTCTTGCTTGAATATTCTTTAGGAAAGTTACAAAAATGAAAGTTACTTGAAGTTGACTACTCAACAAAGGTTACTTTTATGAATGTTGGAGCAAGTATGACTTGATTTGATTACATTCCTCCACTACTTTATCAAGAAATGGCTTACTTATAAGTTTGGGATCATGATGCTATATTTAATCCTCAATGATTTGTGGCTTATTGGAAGATTTTGATAATCATTGTTTCTCTTTCAATAACTATCAAACAGTTCTCCTTTAGTTGTGTCATTTTCTATCCATAATTTCTCACATTTATAATGATATCTTTGGCACGATCATGATGCTATATTCTCTACAACAAATACACGCTACATTTTCAATACATATCATTTTATTTTTTAGCCCACTTTTTTACCGTGTGTTGAACCATAGCTTTTCTTTGATTTTTCTTGTCATAAGAAACTATATATTATGATCATCAATAAATTTGTTACATTATATGGTTTAAAAAGAATAAGATTCATAAATATAAATTCAATGAGGCATTTTTAGCCCACATATCATTCATTTTATAATGTAAAGTAAACTTTAACATTCATATTTGGAAATTTCTAATGGATATTCTTCCATATGCTTTGGTTATATTTTTAAATTGGATCAAAGAACGCTACTTAGAAGCTATAAATGAACAAAGTTAAGACGATTACTATATTGTTCAAATTCATTCATTTATTTCTTGTCGAGCTCAAATTCTGCTTGAATATGATCTAAGTTATAAAATCTTGTTAAAGCTTATTTATTAATTTTCTTTTTGAGTTTGACCTATAATTGAGCATTAATCAAGCATACTTAATTATATGTTTGATGATAATAATTTAAAAATATACATTAATTACTACCCAAAATTAAATTTATAATTTTTAATAAAAAATCATCATAATTCATTATGTGTTATTAAGTTGTTTTGATGAAATTTATATTATAATAACAAAATATTTAAATTTATCCATTTAGTTATTTATTTAATATTTTCATCATACATATGTATCTTATAATCTATATACTTTTTAAATATATAAACCATAGGAAATTCAATACAATAATATATAATATAATTATCAAATAAAAATTTAAGCTATAATTAAACAACATTTTATCATATTTTTGATAAGCTGGTTTTTAAACAACAAACAAGCATGATCACAAATACAAATGAACAAACGAATTAGTATTCAAAATTGTTCATTTATTTCCTTTAAAATGTTGTTCAATTATATAAATAAACGAATAAAAATGAGCATTATATGAGTGAGTATCGAGCTGCTCATCAAGTGCACTAGTTTATTTATAACCCTAAGGTTTCTCATATAGATATTCTTAAGCCTCTCTAACGTAAAACCGCATTTACCTGGTTATTTGAATAATTCTTCACTAAAACGGTGATATAACTTATATGGTTTTTTATTTCGTGCTACACATCGTAATATGTTGAAAGATCCAATCTTTTTTCGACTTGAGATTAAATTATCTCTTTTAAACTTGATTGCTCTTTTTTGATCGGAAGATAAGCAATAAATCATAAAATATATGCTTGAAATTCATGTCTTAAAGAAGTAATCTTCGCCAAAATTTGGGCCACATGTCCTTTTGAAAGATTGGTTGCTCTTGGTAGGTTGGTGGCATCACTATTATTTATTTCTAGCAATATTATTATGACCTCATATAGAATATTTTTTCAACCCAATCTCTTTCAGAGTCATTTTTATCTCCCTTTTTTATTATATTGAGCTTCATTCATTTTCATAGAGTTAGTATGATTTTAACTCTTAAATTTTACTTGTTAGAGTTTTTTTCTTTCCTTAGAATTTTTACTATCTATAATTCTGTTTTGAGTTGGGCTCTCATCATCTCCACTCACAAAACAAAGAACCTCTCCATCGAATCGATTCGTCTTGGAAAATGAGAAGCCTAGCTATTAAAAAACAAAACAAAACAGGGCAAGCTTTCTAGCAAAGCATCACTGATATCAGAACTGTAGTGGGCAACTTAATATCACGTGAAATCCTAAAGGCCGACCTATATATTCTTCCTTCCACATCCTCGAACCTCACAACCCACCTTCAAGAACCATAGTTGACGAATATATGCCTGTTCATTTGGATTGCGTTCTGAATTTGCTTAGCAAACGCTTTTCATCTTCCTCTCTTCACCAAACAGAAGCTGACCCAAATTGACCCGACGACTGTTAACAGGGACAGAGAAAGTGGGAGAGACACGCATCTCGGCGTTCCATAAAAGGCCCAATCTTTTCTTCGAACTTATCTGAGCCAGAGCTTGAGAGAAAAACTGGAGATTTAAACGCCGGAAAAAGCTGAAAGTTTGCGTCTTTCATCGGTTCTGAGAAGATGCAGGGCACTACGATGACGGCGTTCATGGCGTCGAGGCCGCCGTTGACGGAGCCGGAGCAGAACTTACCGTGCCCGCGCTGCGAGTCGACCAACACGAAGTTCTGCTATTATAACAACTATAATCTCTCTCAGCCGCGCCACTTCTGCAAAGACTGCCGTCGTTATTGGACTAAAGGCGGAACCCTCCGTAACGTTCCTGTTGGCGGTGGAACCCGTAAGAACTCCAAGCGCTCCTTATGCTCCTCCGGAGCCGCTTCCCCCTCTGCCTCCGGCGGCGTCAGTTCCAAACGCCCCTCACCGTCCTCATCAGCCGGCGAGGTTAAAAACTCGGAGCTTTTCTCTTCTTCCGTCCCGACTGTTGACAATGATCACCGGATGCTCGACATGACCGGAAGCTTCAGCTCTCTGCTTTCTTCAACAGCGCAATTTGGGAATTTCTTTGAATGCTTTCAATCTCTTGATTCATTGCCTATTTTGAAGGGTGTGACTCGCCCTATGCGGGAGCCGGAGGCGCAGAGCCCGGCTGAAAGTAGCGGTAACGAAAGCGCAGCAGCTGCGCCTCCTACCGTGATGCCGGAGAATTTTCTTAGCCTACCCGGGGATACAAGCAGCTGGGCCGGCGGGTGGCCTGATCTTTCCATCTACACTCCAGGTAGAAACTTTCAGTGAGAAGGTGAGAAGACTGGAAGAGCAGAAAGAAGTTTATTTTGGCTTTCTTCTTCTTCTTCTTCCTCCTCTTTTGCCCATTAACCTTCCCCATGAAAAATATAATCTTCTAACGATTGGTTTGGATGGATTGCTGAAGGGATTGTGGTTAGTAGATGAATCTTAATAACTGTTGTTTGTAGAAGTTGTGATCTTTTTGGTTTCTGGCTTGGTTTTTAATCTGATTATAACTAGTCTTGGCTTGATTGTGATGGTAGTAAAGATTTCTTCTTTTTTAAAGATTCATCTTTTGACTATCACTACATATAACTGGTTTATGTGTATCCTTTTTCTTCTTATAATGCTCTGTGAGTCTTCATGTATGATTGTTTATTTGTTATTCTTTTGTAATACTGTGGACAGCAGAGCTCACATAGAATGTAGATAATAATATTCTACTAACCATTTTGTTAATTTGTTATGGATTATAATAAGTTCAGAGAGATGGCGCTCTCTTCAATCATATTTGGAACTTTGATTTTACAAACGAAATTCTCTGAAGATTGCTGTAAAAGTAAGTTCTGTTACTCTCTCATGTTGGTTTAATATCAGATTTAAGAAACTGTAGTTCTTCTGCTCTCGTTGAAGGAGACGAGAGGGGGTGGAAAGTTTCTGTATCAAGGGGGAGATAAGATGGACACAGAGGTGGGAGGTCTCTTTTTTGCTTTAATTTGATTGAACTAATGGATATTTGATAATTAAACGGTTAAACCTATGGATTCATTCACCTAACAGTCAAGTTAGTTCTTTTTTATGTAATTATCAGCTTGTTTTAACTCCCGGATTCTCTTTCCTCCTTGGGTTGCCGTTACGGTGGTGGTGGTGGTGGGCGGTGAGATAATCGTCGCCGCCAACTCTCATTGGGCATCATCGCTACTGTACTGTAGTTAAAAATTATAATAATTTTATTATTTTGTATACAACTACTGTTCAAAAATTTCTGCTTAATTTTTTATGCTCTTTAAGTAGTGGTGCAAACGGGTCAAGCAGACTCAACAGTCTACTCGAATTTGACTCGATAACAAACTTACAAGTTGAGTTTATTAAGTTTCGAGCTCAAGCAGATTTTCGAGCTCATGGGATTATGAAGCTTGAGTTCGATCCAGAGGAAACTCAGCTCGATTACTTGTTGAGCGGCTCCACCGCGAAAGGTAGAAGCATGAGCGCGGAAGGCAGACCCGTAAGCGTGGGTGCTGGAGCGGCAGTGCGGGATTGGGCACGGTCATGTGGAACCACGAATGCGGAAGTGGTATTGAAACAAGACTTACCCCTCTCACGAGTTGCTCGCGAGCTCGCACCCATCACGACAAGCCGTGCCTGTGCAGGATATTTGAGCTCGAGTCGAACTTGAGTCATTCTAATTTCAGCCTTTTATCTATAATTTTTTTCCCCTTGTACGATATTGACTCGTTTTTAATTCTTTAGCAGGTATGTATATGGATATTCTTTATTTAATTGTATTTTATCATTGATTGGCTGAATCTATCTTCTTCTGGAAAAATTTTATGCATATTTTGTCGCTATAGCATATTTCATGTTTTTTAATAGTTTTGTTAGAATATTCATCACTGGATAAAAAAAATTGGTCATCTTGATATTATATTTTATGGAGATCTCATTCAGATAAATAAAAAAAATTAAAAATATTTTGTAGGAGATGCAAGATATTTACATAAAAATTAAGAAAGAGAAAAAAATCATGATGTATACTTGGTGGAAATAATTCCAATAGTATATATTATATGTTATAAATGATAATATTCCCTATAATTACCAAAAACAAAGATGAATGAAGTATATATAAATATATTGATGATGGGTTCTATCATGAAAATTGGATAAATCATGTGGTGTTGAATTGATAATAAGAGATCACTTGTAATATGTTTGGTTGCTCCCTTTGCCGGGGCGAATTATTGCGTCCGCTCACCGGATGTCCGGACATTCAATTCGGTGACGTCACGTCACTCATATACATTGGGTCCCGATGTATTTTGGTGACGTGGCGACACCGGATTGGTGTCCGGACGAATCGGGACATCGGACGCAATAATTTGCCCTTTACTGGAGGAAAAGAACAAATGCCAAGAATCTAGCCTAAAGTTTTCGTCAACTTCGAGCACTAGCCTTTGATGGTGATCGCCGACTACGTCTTTGTCGGCATGATTGGAGTAAAACTTGTTTGCGATATTCGTATGAATTATGTTAGGCGTTTTGATTCCAATTTTAAGTTAGTTATTCCTTAGGATCATGTTGTATTTTATTTAGGTTATTTGTGTAGCCTTGTATAGTCGTTGATTAGAGTTGTTTAATTGTTTGTCTATAAATAAGTGTATATGGCTGTAATAGAGAAAAGAGAAGCCAAGTAATAACATTGTAGTTCATTTTTGGCTCTCTCTCTCTCTCTCTCTCTCTCTACATTCAATAATCATAACCCTTCAAGAATCTGAACAAATTGCTATTAGAGCTTGGTGGAGATGATCAAGGGGTAGGAGGAGGAAGCTTATTGTGATCAATAATAGACTGGCGGTGGAGTAGGGGCAGGGTTCATGAGCCTGTAAGAGGTGGAATTGGAGCTTGTGCAGGAGGTTCAGAGCGGGTTCGTACGCACATAAGTGGTGGACCAGAGGTCGCGGTGTAGGCAACACAGGAGATCAACAGTAGGATTGTGCAAGGCAAAGCAGACGGGCTCACCAGCGTGGCCTTCGGACACAAGCATGTGGGTTGTTCGGCCATGGCGTGTCGGGGTTGGACATAGGCGCAAGAAGTGTCGTTGCATAGGAATGGATGTGATGCTCCATAATTTAATTTGGAGGAATTATTCTTTTAATCTTTTAATAAACAACAATCAGAGCTATATAATATCACATATCATTAATAAACATCAAAACATATTTATAAATTTAAAATATTAATATACACATCTATATTCATTCCAAAAAATCATATACCATACTTATAATCTACACAATTATAACATAATTATTTTGTCCTGAGTGCAAAAGAAAAACAAAAAAGAAACATAACCTGAAGAATTATGACCAGCTTCACACCCCTATGCGCCTGCCCTTATCTGAAATCATTTATCATATATAATGAGCTTAAAAAGTCCAGCAAGTCACCAAAATCTATAATTGAATTCAAAGCACGACAAATGAGTAATATACATATCAATAGTCAAATCATAGCAGTTACATTCATATGCTCATTAAATCAATGCAAAAATAATAAAATTTAAATGCAGTTTTAGTATAATATATAAACATTAAAACACTACAGTATGAAAGCCAGTTAAGCAATAAATTAGTATGCGTGTTAAATCTATTAAACAATTGTCGTATAAGTAATACAAATAAGTATAGAAATCAGATAAAACATTGAATCAAAACATTAGTAAAGACTGTTGAAATCAAATAAATATCGTAAAATCATATAGGAAAGTACACATGTTATCCAGACATTCTATATCACGTGCTCAGTATATTACATGCTTAATATAAATACTGTGAATCATTCATATCAGTATCTAAATCGATAATAATAATTGTTGCTGTTGACCTCGATTTTGCCCAGACCCGGGCCTAAAGAGTTGACTTGGTCAAATTGACCAAGCCAGACGTTATAGCCCTCCCCACTGGGTTCAGTGGGCCGAGTCGAGTCTGTCGAGCCCGAGCTTCCTTCGGAGGTCCACAGTTGCATCCTGAAAAATTTGCGGTGGTGGAGAATGATAAAGTTTAACGTCTTAGCATTGTACGAAGATCCAGTACACAAGCAGAAAAAAGAGAGGGTGTAGCATTCATAAGAGACACCAGAGTTTTTACGTGGAAACCCCTGAAAATGGGAGAAAACCACATGGCCTGGCCCAGTTTAAATGAATCCATTAGTATTTGCAGTCTATTACAAATGAGGCCCTTCCTTAAGAGGAATGTATTGACTCGATGTAGCAAATATGCATCATATATAGTATATTACACGGTGGGAGTTGGATGAATTAATATTGACATGTTTATTTGAGGTAGCAAAACCATAGTCGGCGAGCGATATAGATCAGAAGAATCATATTCGGCGGGTGATGGGGTCTGAAGAATCATAGTCGGCGAGCGACATAGGTCAGAAGGACCATTGTATGGCGACAAAGGTCGGAAGGAACGTAGTCTGCAATCGACATAGGTCATAAGGACCATTGTATGGCGACGGAGGTTGAGAGAATCGTAGTCGGCGGGTGACGAAGATTGCAAGGACCGTAGTCGGCGGGCGACGAAGAACTAGAGGATCGTAGTCGGCGGGCGACGAAGGTCGGAAAGACCGTAGTTGGCGGGGAATGTAATCGACGGGCGACGCGGGTCGCAAGGACCATTGTCGGCAGACGACGAAGGTTAGAAGGACCATAGTCGGTGAGCGATGTAGGTCGGGAGAATCGTAGTCGACGGACGACGGTCACGAGGACCGTAGTTGGCGGGTGACGAAGGTCAGAAAGACCGTAGTCGATGGGGAATGTAGTCGGCGGGCGACGCGGGTCGCAAGGACCGTTGTCGGCAGATGACAGAGGTCAGAAGGACCGTAGTCGATGGGCGATGCTGGTCTAGAGAATCGTAGTCGACGGGTGATGAAGGTCGCCAGGACCATAGTTAGCCGGCGACGAAGGTCGAGAGGACCGTAGTCGGCGGGCGACAAAGGTCGGAAGGACCTTAGTCGGATGGGAATGTAGTCGGCGGGTGACGCGAGTTGCAAGGACTGTTGTCGGCAGATGACGGAGGTCAGAAGGACCATAGTTGGTGGGCGATGCAGGTCGGGAGAATCGTAGTAGGCGGATAACGGAGGTCCGAAAGATTGTAGTCGGCATGCGACGGAGGTCTGAAAGATTGTAGTCGGCATGCGACGGAGGTCAGGATGACCGTAGTCGGATGACAATTATTGGGAGGATTGGCTGAAGTCTAGCGATGATTGGCGGTCGGGCAAAAGTTCGGCGGCGAACGGGAGGAAGTCTGGAGGAGATCGGTTGACTGGATGAAGTCTAACGGTGGTCGGAGGAGGCAGAAGTCCAGCAGTGGTCGGCGAACTGGAGGAAGTCCGACGGAAGTCCGGCGGTGGTCGGCGACAAGAAAGCTCCCAAACTCCTCCCTTCCTTTCCTTCTTCTTCCTCCCCTCTCATGAGAAGAGTGGGGGCTATTTATAGTTTTTTAAGAGTGGCATGGCTTGTAAATATGTGGAGGATCAAGGTCCAAATGGGAGTATTTGAATGGACGGCCGATATTGATCCCCTTGGCCATGGACCATTTAATGGTCATTTGAAAGCCTTAATGATATCGGAATTCAGTGATATTGGGCTCGTTGGATTTGTCTCGTCGAGCCGATCGATTCGACTATAAGCATGTTGAGTTTGAAAACTTTTTGGTAATTCGAATTATGGTTTGAAACCTTCAACAGCGCTTCAGACCCTTGATTAAGATTTGGACCCATTCGGGCTCGGATTGAGTCGAACTTGGTGTCGTTGGGCTCATATTCTCGAGACATTCAGTCTAACTATAAGTTTGTTGTAATTGGAGTTCAGATGATCCCATATTTAATTTCGGAAGCTTACTGCTTAATTTTGCTCTGAGATTCATGTCTGATTAAGATAATTTTTTGATGATATATCAATAACAATGCAGTATAATAATGCAATAGCAGTAAATCCGTTCAGTACTAATAAATTCGTACAATAATAAGAATAATGCTTCAAAAATATGTCTTTCAGTAGTTACACTAAACAAGTAAGAAGTCTTGACTATCATTGTATTTTTTAATGTTAGTATCAGTATTAATAAATCGTTGGCTCAGTAAACATAGTTGTCACTCTTTATCCGTCAGCACTGTAATCATCTCCTTATAACTCCCAATCAATATCACATCAATCAATAGAAGATAACACCAAACCAAAGTATTTAAAGGAAGGTCCGTCGGCCTACTATCATGTACGTGTTAATCAGTCTCCAAGCAACGGGTCAATCAGTCTTTACTTGTTTGTTTCACACACATATTATGATTACAATGCTATAACAGTAATAGCCACCATATATTACTCAAACACATATCGGCATCCATTTTTAATACATTGCACGAAATAATGCTATCACCCACATATTACTATTTATAAAATTGATTGTAAAATTTTTATGGAAAAAGTAGCTAAGAAACTCTAGTAGTAAAAACAACTTTCCATCATAAAAACTTTTAAAAAGAGAAAAAAACAATATGAAAATAATAGTAAAACAAAATTATGATTGTTATGTGAAAAACCAAATAAGAAGAAAACTAATCGAGAGAGGCTCTTAAATAAAATGAAAGGTTCCCTACTTTAAATAATAGTAGAATGAGTTATAATAAAATTGAAATTATTAGTTGATAACTAAACAACTTCAAACTATAAATAATTTTTTAATTTAAATATCTAAATAAAGATAAAGATAAGATAATCAATTTTTTAATCTAAGATGATTTGTGCCAATGTTTCAAAATTAAGAATTCATTTGGAACATTTTCCTTACTTTTTTCTTAAAATATTTTTTTAGTAGTACTAAAACATTGATTTAGAGAACAATAAAAAAATTATCTCAAAGAAAAACTAAGTTTTAGTTTCAATCACATTGTAAATATTGTCTTAAGAAATAGTGATTTCCAGTGAATTTAAGCAATGGAATATCCAAAAAAAAAATAAAAATAAAAATAAAAATTAAAAAAAAAAAAAAAAAAATGGAATATCCAAATGATAAATGTGAAGAGACAGATAAATGCTTAAAGAAATATATAATTTTAAAGAAGTATTAATCTAATAAATTTTTAGTATCTATTAAAAAGAGTAGCACTAAAAAAAAGTAATTCCAGTTATTTTTCAGCCGATTCAACTTCTCCCAAAAATTTCCTTTCGCTATATGATTGATAAGTAAACGAGTTGAGTAGAATTTAAGTAAAAAAAAGAAATTAAGCTAACTTATACTACCTAATAGAAGAGTTGAATTCGAGCTAAGTTTGAGCTCAAGTCGCGCTCATAGGACAAGCTCAACTATTCGAAATAACAATAGGCTCAAGGTCAACTTTTGAGCTCAAAGACGCAAGGATGCTTCGGTAGAAATTAGTAGGAGATGGTGTTGATGGCGGCGGCTATGAGCATAAAAGTTGTGATAGGAGCACATCATATAAGACTATGAGAACTTGAGAAGTCCATTTTAAATGATTTTTCAATATCTTAAGTCATTAGCAGTGACATCTTTTAAGGTAGAGAGAAAAAAATTTAAGAAGGAACAATGTTTGCATCACTTTTTATTGAGGTTTCAGAGGTCATTCGATTGAATAAGGAAGAAATTCAGATATACTAGAGAAGAATACTGACTGCCGTGGGGCTTTCAATGTCAGATATCATAGCAAAATAGAGGCAATACAAAGAAGAAGATGAAGGTGATAGATTCTTTTCATTAGCAATGCTACAACTGTTACTAAAAACAAAACACAGAAGCTAATTAATATCATTACATCATCAATTGTAGTTACAAATTTATGTCAAGGTTAACTAAAGCATCATTTGAGATGACTTTATTACTGTTTCTTAAAACAAATTTTTAATTTTGTACTAAAAAGCTGCTTTAAGAAGTAGTAAGAAAGCCCTCTCAAACGAAGCCTAAGGTTATTTAAGACGGCTTTCTTATTATTTCTTAAAGAAGTTTTTTAGTGCAAAAATTATAAATTTTGTACTCAAAAGCTACTTTAAGAAGCAATAAAAAAACCGTCCCCAACTATGCCTAAGTTGCTTCAGATTCATCTAACAATAGCTGAAAGAAAAACATGGTGACTAGAATTGCAGATTTTGTTACAATATTATACTCTTATAAGTATAATGGATGATGACTAGAGTTACACCATCATTGTAGTTAATTAATGCCATGATGTTCATGTTGAACATGAGGCACATTGCTTTTATTTATTTAAATAAATGGATTCTTTGCAACAACCTCCTACTTTATTATGCAAAATTTAAGAGATCCTTGAAGATGTCAATTGTATTAAGCAATTAGGATATTACATTTACATGTGGTAAGTAAGATATGTTACTTGCAAACATTTTCCTTATTGTTTATCTTGTTATTCATAAATGTTTTAGTGTCATTTTCTTTTGTTATTGCACACCTTTTTGTTATTCACACATGTAGGGCAATTTTTCAATGATGTATTTACCTTCAATATTTCGAAGTTTACTTTACTATCACTTACAGAAAGTGGAGATGGATGAATTTTAAAAGAACCGACTCATAATAATGAAATATTTAAATTGAGTAAAATATCATGATTTTTTTGTTCTTAAATTTTTTATGTAAATAAAGTATCTTATATATTTTGCTTTCAATATATCTATATGGATATTCTTACAATCACAAATAACTAAATTATTTTTAATCACTAATTTTTTATCAAGCCAAAAATAAAAAATAAAACTCTTTTTCCCCACAAAAAAGAAAAAAAATTCTTTACTCAAATTCTTCTCAACCAAACAAAAAATAAAAAAAAAAACTAATTAAGTTTAATTATATAATTATTTTCATTTTCTTTTTTATTTCATCTCTTCTAATTCCTTCAAATCAATAGAACCTCTAGGATTTGCTATTATAGAAATTTAAAAAATTTAGACAACATAGTGATTTCATTGAAAAGTTTTTTTAATTACTCTTAAGTTTTTAGGTTAATTTTCTATTGTTCTTCTTGATTCCTACCATGTGGTCATAAGAATGTCAATGAAGAAGATTTTAGTAAAAGCTATTATGCATGAGTTTCCCTACAAAACTTTCAAAGTAGACTTCCATATTTGATGTGATGGAGCCTCCAATTACACCAATATGAATTGATTTTTACTCAACTTCTCATAATCCATGCTTGATCTCTACTCAACATTTGAATAATCACATAAAAAAATAATTTTATTATGCTTTGTGAGCTTGTCATTGACATTTCTTAGCACTATATGCTACTCTAATCTAATTTTATGCCTAACAAATCTTTGTTTTTTACTCTCTTATCATCACTCTCTTTGCATTTGCATGTTTTTGTTAGCCCTTACTAGAAAAGATTGTTTATTTACTCTTATTTTTTATCACATTTATTTAAAGTCCATTATAATTATGAAATATGTAATTTTTTTAACTTGTAAATTTATATATTTTTTATTATCAAATTTTTATTCATATCTTATATTTTATTATCGTGTTTTTTATTTCATGTCCTATAATTATATATATCCTTCTATTATACCCTCACTATAAGAAAATCATCTATTAACGATAGCATTTTCCAGCGTCAATTGGTTATTTTCCGGTAACAAATTTTTCACCGGCAAAACTTGCGTAGGAAAAATATTTTCAGATGTATTTTCAGACAGCAAATATTTCCAGTGATTTTCCGACGGAAAAAAGGTCGCCGAAAAATAAAGAAAAATTAATTAAAAAATGAAGCGCCCCGACTGCCCAACCACCCGCCCGGCTGGTGTTGCTTACCTGGGATTCGAACTGAGTTCAAACTTTTTTCTAAATCCCAACCATTTTGCTGGAAGGGCAAATGAGTTAAAATGCTTATTATTATTTATTTAAATTATAACTGTACAAAAGTTATAATTAAAATAAACTATAAATTATTAATTAATTAAACTATGAATAGATGATTTTTTAGAAATTATTACCAGCTGCCAGGAAAGCCAGTGGAAACAAAATCATCCGAAAGCAGCAATAAATTTTTCTAAATGGACAATTTTTCTGTATTGCCTAAAATTCTTTTAAATATATAATATCATTATTCAAACTTTGTTTATTATTATTATTTTTATTTTTATGAATATTTTAATCTATCTTTTTATATTTTCCAACTTTTTATTATATTTCTTAGTAATCATGAACCAACATTATATTTATGGATGATTCTAAGCAAGATTCCTAATCAAAGTTCATTCTATGATTATTTAATTTAATGCCAAAAAAGCTTTTTAATGTTCATAAATTATAAAAATTATTGATTATAGAGTACCAAAAGAATTGTTCACATAATCAACAAATATTTTTTTTTTCTTCCTCATACAGTCAGAGTCCCCTTCCCTTCTCCAACAACCCTCAACAAAACCTACATAATCTCCACCTAATCTTCTGACTAACCCTAATTTATCTCCTTATCCTTTCCAAAATATGTCAACAACTTTCTAACAAAGCTTGCTAAAAAGTCTCCAACAAACTCCCAAACTTCTCTATAATTCAAAATAGATCTAAGAGCTCAACTAATAGTGTTGATTGAAATTTTATGTGGATTGACGAATCATAAAATATTTAAGAATTATGCTTACAGAACTCCACTAGTTAAATTAAGCTTAATCCTATTCATATTACCAATATTCAGAGAAAAGAGAGTTATAACAGCTAAATTTCTTTCTTTTTTTTTTTTTTTTTTTTTTTTGATGTTTAAATTAAATTTAATTCATTTTCCAATAAAATTTACGGCTTCTAAGATATTTGATGGTATTCCCACCTGAGAAACTCCTGAAGGTGAAGTGATTGAGACAAAGAACTCTGAATTGAGTGACTATTCTTCAACCCTTCATTGATTTTAATCTTGGTTCAATATCTATCTATTATTGTTACCCCTGCAAATGTAGCTGATAATGAAAGCCATATAAATCTGGATGATTTTCACACCTCAGATCCTTCGGATCCCCTTAACAAGGCTTCTGCTTCTGGTTTTATTCCAAGTACTATAGCAGAGTCTACTTCCTATTCCAGCTGGTAGCCATTAATGCAGAGACCATACGCATTTACCTTGAAGTAATAGTAGAAGCCCGTGGTGTCTTGTCAACATTTCCGGTTGATTTATTTGAAGACTACAAAAAAGGGATTTCAATATTTGACGTGACACGAAATTTTGACTAGAATCTGACCCGAAAATTTCAGGTAAGACCTGACCCGATTTCGAAGAGGGTTGGATTCAGGTTCCCGAGTTCGATCCATTTGAAAAAATGAGTCGGGTTCGGGTTGACCCGGAAACCCGAAATCAACCGGGGTTAACCCGGAGAAAAATGAGTACGACTACCCACGTCGCGTCGAACGAGCTCCCAGCCCGTGTCTCAGTACCCACATTGTCTGTGTTTGACTGCCCACACCACGTCGACTACCCGTCCCGCCGTCGCATCGAGCCGTGATGCCTCACCAGCCTGCAGGTCGGGTCAACCTGACAACCCGTGCGGGTTGGATCCAGGTTGAAAAACTTGACCTGTATGCAAAAACTGGTTGGGTCAACTAGTGTCGGGTCAATTCCAAGTAAGACCTGAAGCCGACCCATGACCTGATTTTGATAGCCCCAAAGATTTTTATACGGATGGATGCTACTTTTCTTCTAGTAGTTTAATGTGTTTGTTAACTCTATTTGATCGAAAGATCCACTTATTTTCAGTTAAATGACAAGTTTTATTGTGAATTTTATGAACTTCAACATACTTTCTGTCCCAAAAGAAAAAAATAAATGGCTTCCATTATGATTGCTCAGCATTCATGCCAATATTATCACATATAACAAGTATAAACCATTAAGATTTACTGATGAAAGCTAAAAATAGACATAAGAACAAAGTTACAATCAAGCACATAGATATATGGCTAAAAGCAACTGGCAACAAATTAAAACATGAAATGACAAAAAGAAACCCTTTTTCTGGCACCATGCCACTGTAGATTAAACAACTAAGAAAGCAAAGCTTATAAGCAGATTTTTTGAACATTTATCAAACAAACACTAACTAAAGAAATCTCCAGTGGTGGATGTTTACCAGTTGTTCTGGGTGATATAACTGGATGGAAGCCCATTTGGTGCATGGAAAAAATCAAGAATGAACTCTCGGAGCTCGCATGCCGAATCCGCGCTTTACTCTTTCAACTCTGTTCATTTAAAATGTTGAGTAAGTTAGTAAATGCAAGTATTATCAATGTGCAGTACAATGAAATTTACTAAATAATTTCTAGACTTGGGAAATGTTCTTTTTTTCGTTTGTAAATTTACTATTTCAGTGTATATTTAATGTATCCGCAAAACTATGGAATATTCAGGTTTATTTAAATATGTGTAAGTATAATCCAAGCTATTTTAAAGATAAATATAATGTTTATTTTAGGCTTTTGTGATCTTCCTAGTTTTATGGTACTTTAAAGTTGAGAAAGAGGTGAAATGTAATTAAAAAACTAAGAGCAAAATGAAAATAAATAGAAAGAAAAATTATGCAAAAAATACAAAAAGAATCTAATACAAGTTCACCTAAATCTATGCATTATTGCCACCCTTGTATATTTCACTAGTAAGCTTAAGTGAGCTGATGTTGGTTTTATGTTGAATGTTGCCTCAGACCTCAATTCTATTAGGTGAGCTTGTCTGGGTTTGAACGGGGTTCTCCCTCTTCTTGGGTTTGAGTGCTCAGCGACCAAAAGAAATTTTTTTCCTCATACAATCATACAACGTCGCGTACCCGAGTTCCACGGCATCCCAAATCCCGACACGACGGCGCTCCAAACCTTTGCACTGCGGCGATGTCAGGAAAACAAGAAACAAAGAGTTAAGTGTCGCGTCGCTACGAGTCGGGCTTACAATTTTCTTAACCGTTTTTCTTGAAGAGTTGCATCTCTTGGTGGTTTAAGTGAGTTTCTCTTTGATTTGTTTGTAAGAGAATGGTGCGGGAGTGAAGAGAGATAATGGAGTAGAAGAGAAGAGAGATTTGTACTACTTTTCTAAATTTTTCATAGTAATTTTTTTGGAGTGGTGTGGCTCTGTTGTTTTTCCTGACTTCGGGTCTTTCTTTTCGCTGCATTTCTTTTCTTTCTGGTTTATGTTTGCTGTGTAATTTACTTCCCAAACAATTCAGTCGACTTAAACTTAAGCTAGTTAATGAGCTCATGAATTGACTTAATGAACCACGAGCTAACTCAAATTATAACTAATATATTATATGAATTCGAGTTTGATAAAAATTCACTTGTTGGATTGCAAACAAACTCGACTAAAGAAGTAAATCATAAATCATGATTACCACTAGTCCCGTCCATGCCTTCTCCAATAATCCCCCATTATGATGTTCTCCCCATAGATGTCAAAGCCTCCTCCAACGAGCTCCCATCATGACTTTCATGCCATCTCACCGTGGATGCCTTCTCCAATGAGCTCTCAATGCGACATCCTCGCCATCAATGCCTTTTCCCCTGTGAGCTCCATTCACAACTTCCTCCATTGATGCCTTCTCCAACAAGCTTCTAACATGACTTAGAACCTCTTTATCCGTCAATGGTTCCAAGAATCTTTGGAGGAACTCGAGCTCAAACCTTCATTTGATATGATGAGCCAAGCTTGAGTTCGAGCCTATTGTTAGTTATAACTCAAGCTTGACTTAACTCCGTTACACCCCTAGATCTCACTATAGTTGATTGGGGAGAATTTCAACCCTAATTTCTCTAATACAACATAAAGGCTCGTGACAACCTATGTAGCGAGTTTTTCCATAACAACGAAAAACATAGCATCAACAACAATATCAAAAGGGTGTCATTACCAGTCATTTTATCTGAGCAATGTAACAAAATTCATGTTGTCGAGTTATAAAACTAGTTTTTGAACCACATGAATATATATATAGAACTAATTTCAACTTTGGATCGCACTTAATAGCACTCGAAAGAAAACGGTTGATAAGTCACATACAAATCATTATAATCCTATTTCTTTTTGCATCCAGCAGAATTGGTAAAATATATTATCAAATAAAAAAACAAAAGTGAAAAGGCTATAGTTTATATATTTATGAAATCATAAATAAATAAAAAAACAGTCAATAAATGCATTAGAAGGTGCAAAAACTCACGTAGGTGCAAGTTTGCCGAGACAATCAAGCTCTTCACCAGTTTCTTCATCCCAAACTTTACCAGAAATTTCAATAATATAAGACCTGCCTTGAGCAACTGGAAGTCCTCTACTAGCAAGCAACGTTAAATCTTTATCATTAAGCTCTCTCCCATTCACAAGAACACCAGTATTTCCAGCAGCACAATTCTTTTGCATGGGATAATTGAACTCCTCAATAAATGGCTACATGTTACATTTCATCAGCAAGTCGTCAAGAATTACTAAGGCTTCGTTTGGTACGGCTTTCTTATTGCTTCTTAAAGCAGCTTTGTAGTACAACAAATAAATTTTTTATACTAAAAAAGCTGCTTTAAGAAACAATAAGAAAGCTGCCCCAAACAAAGCCTAAATTGAATTCAATTGAAATTACTCGAACTTACAGGAATTATTCCAAGACATGCATGTCCCATCACGCCCCAGAATCCAGCACGGTAGTCATACCTGAAAGATAATAAGTACCAATTATGTTACAAAAATGAAGAATAGTAACTTGACAACTCACTAATATGTAATATGAAAGTTTTGACAATGTAATGACTTAAGGGCATCTCCAACCGAAAATCCCATTTTTCATACAAAAATGCAGTGAAACTAAAAAATGGCGTGATTCATCTCCAATCGAACTTCATTTTGTGCCCTTTGCAGCAGAAAGTAACCGTGTTTCTTTCTTTCGCGCGTTTCTTCGGCAAATCCGGTATAGAGAAAAATAATGCAGGTGAAAAGTGCAACGCCAATATTGGCGTCACACTGTTCACCCGCAATCAATTACTGGAAGTTTTGCCATTCGGCTGGAGCTCATGAGCGACGCCATTCATTCGTTTGGAATTCGGTTGGAGAAGGTCTAAGAAAATAGAGGGCATCTAGATTATTGTAGCTTACCAATAATACCCAGGATGGATAGGTCCAGCAAGCTTTTCAGCCCTTTTGACCAAACGATCAGAGATAGAACGCCCATTCACTGAAACTTTAGACCTCCCACTTTCTGTTGATTGACTGAATGGAGAGAAATCCTTAAAGCTTTTCTTGATAAGGCCTGTGAGGAAAGAATCTCCACCCTTATTAAACCGAGGCTCCTCTTCTTCTTTGCTTACATCCCAAGAATCTTGAGAGAACCCAGCATTTGGATAATCTTCAGCTGAAAAGTCCATCTCAGTAGCCACAGGTACATCTTTTACAGAATTCTGTTTGAAATTTCCTGTATATGAAGTAACCCTCTCCTGATCAGAGCGTTTGCTCCTACTTCCACTCCCAGGATCATCAACTATTTTATTACCAGAAGAGTAACCAAAATGCTCACGAAGAGGCAAACTTGGAACTCGAGTGATGGAATCAACTTCTACAGGAAGCTCTGTAGAACTGGGAGCATCTCTGGGGCAAATCACACTATCTGGACTTTCCACACCACCAGAAGTGCTGGATGATGAACAAAGCCCATGCAATTTCTCAGAATCACTTAGATTAAGTCCACACTCTTTTTCTACTACTTCATTACTTGAAACAGGAAAAGCAGGCATAACAATCTTCTCATCTGCTGATCGAACATCAAAGTAGTTTGGGCTATCATAATCAATGGAGTATGAAATAATTTGGCGTCGGTTGATGTTGCCATGACATTGCAGTATATCTTTTGAGCCATCACTGAGATCAACTTTGTTCTCCGGAGTCGCCGGCAAATTAGATACATTGTTGGAAGAAAACAGCTTTCTTCCATCAAGCTCGAACGAAATCAATTGAGAGCATGAACCGCAGCGAAGCTTATGACGGTGCTTCCCCATCTGCAGAATCTCTTCAGGAATTTGAAGCAGTTCAGAGCAATTGTAGCATACTATGAAAGGAGCCGCACCAGCAACAGGGCGACAAGGTCGTCTTTCTTTCCTGGTGAAGGCAGCTTTAGGCAGATTGCGTGGCTCATAAGGATGCAAAGGGGCTTTGGGAATTCTATGGTTATAAGCTTGTGATCCAAACATGGAAGGACCATCAGCCGCATAGAAACCATGATTTCCTAAAGGACATGGCGGAACCCTCAGATTACTAAGAAAAGAGGATGTAACTTGTGCCGGCGGCAACCAGTGACCAGCATAGCAATGCATGCAAGCACAAGCAGGTTGATGATAGAAGCCATCATTATGATAAGAGCTAACTGGATCTGGATCTAACTGCCCATAGATGTAGCTGTTGGAGGATCTCTGTGGATACTGACCTTGGAGGTTACAGGGAGCAATTGAATATGGCCTAGAATTCTCTCTGTAACCATGAACACCATTCTGCAAATGCGCCGCCGCCGGATAAAATCGAGGCATATCCACATTGTGCCCATTAGAGAAAGAAGAATGCTGCGAAGAATTACGATTCAATGCGGAAGAACCATCAGGAAACCAGCTACCTCTACCATTGTGGCCATGAGAATTCAAAGAGGATGACATGTTGTTCGCAGGAACTCTTTCTTTCGGTGCGTCAACAACTTCACAAGATAGTTTGATTTGATCTCTCAACTCATCAAGCTTTCTCAGCAGTTCAGCTCTGTCCTGTTCGAGAAGCTCAACTCGGTCAGAACCCTCTAAGTTCTGCCTTTTGGCAGCACCCTCAGAATTCATGTGACTAAGATTACAATTGTAGTTTGATGGACCAGCAACAGGATAAGAAGCTGTCTGAGCATCTCCCATGGCAAGCTTTGGTGTTCCTCGGAAAGTCGGCAGGTTGTTCAATTCTTCACCTTCCCAAGCTTTTGTTGGCCGAAATTTAGAATGCCCATTTGAAAACAAGACCTGAGCTTTGGTTTCACGAATCTCTTCCATCTTTCTTTTTACCAATCCATCCACATTGTCACCAGGACTAGTAGAGTAACCCATTGATCGATGCTGAAAATTTCCATCTCTGGCCTCAGGTTTGATTGTTGGAAGACTGTCCATTCTTGGCGATTCTCCTTCTTTCAAGCTATCTCTTTTCATATTCCCGCTAATCAAACTATCATCACAAGTTTTGTTCAACTGTTGCTTCTTCTTAAATTCAAGCCTATCACTCTCCACATCAACTTCTGAGTTCTTCTCGGAGCATTTACTCACGTCTCCATCAGACTTCTCCGGGGAGGCTTCAAAGACTGTAGGTTGCTTCTTTGCTACATGGATAACCAGTTCGCAATCATAAAAGAAGTCAAAACATTTAATCAAAAAAAAATCCTTAAAATCTTCCAATAACATGGTTAAAATAACAAATTTACCTCAAAATTCAACAAAATTCAGTCAATGGCTAAAATAAATGGTATAAATCAACTCTCACACGGGTAAATTGGCGAAAAAACAAAAAGGAGAAGCATTTGAGCGACCTATACCTTGAAGTGTAGCGTCGCAACCGCCGCAGCGGTAGACAGTGAAATTGGCGAGCTCAGGTAGAAGCTTGTCGCATTTGGGGCAGCGAACGACTCGGACTTTCGCTCCTACTCCTCCTTCACCTTCCGCCATTCCTTAAAACAGTAAGAAGAAACCAGCCGCGAAACCCCCCGCCCACCAAAAACCCTAGGCAGATGGAGAAGAAAGAAACCGCTTTCCTAGCGGTGAAGGCATTCGCTTCAAAACATTCAGCGGCAAGCACAAGAAGCAGAAAGCAGCAATAAGTGGCCTGAAGCCTCTGCTATCACCAGGAATCCCGGGTACCGTTTTAGCTAAAGAAAGCCAGTGCTATAAAGCTCTCGACTTGGACATTTTTCCAAATCAATCCGCCATTTTGGAGAAAGAAAAAGCAAGATTTCGATTTGACGGATGGAGTGAGAAGACGACGGGCATATTTACGTACGGAGGGTTGCGAGTAAAAGAAGAGAAAAGGCGGGGCTAGGGAGGTAGTTGGGCATCATCATATGAGAGAGAGAGCGCGCGCAGGGAGAAGGAAGGAGCTTCCTTTTTCTTTCTCCTTTGCCCCTTTGTTTTAGCTTTGGATTTTTGATTTGAGAAAGGCCAGATGAGAGAGAGAGATAGAGTAGTGGAGTGAGGAAGGAGCTTTCTTTTTCTCCCTCAGATGCTTCTGCTGTTGCTCTGGCTTTGGTCTTTAATTTGGTGAAGAGAGAAGCAGAGATAGAAAAGTTAGGCGATTAATTCATCAAGTTTGATTTTTGAATGCCTGCTTCCATTCTTCATTGTTCAAAAAACTGGAAAAATGAGGCGCAGCTCCGCGTGAAAGCAATTGTCGAATTCTTTTTACAAAAATTTTATAAACTCTTTTATTATTATTTTCATAATATATTTTCAAATTGAGAAATGATTAAAAATATATTAAATTTATTAACTTTATTTAAAAATTAATCCAATAAAAAATAAAGTCATTATTATCTTTCAATAAAAAATTTTTAAAAACCATCCCTGACCCAATTTTTCTTCATAAATTATCATTATTTATTAAAAAAAAGCAATTCTCTGTACTAACAAAATTTAAAACTATTATTCTTTTTAAAAATCATTTATAAAAAAATTAAGCAATTCTCTTTACTAACTATAAACTAAAATCAAATTGAATAAATAATTTTATTTTTTAAGTAATAAATTATATTGACATATTTTATAATTTCTCATTTATCTTTTTTAATAAAATTATGAAATACCTTATCTTTGAATTAAAAATATTATTTTAATTAAAATATTTTATTGCTGAATAAGGTATCAGATCTACGTGATTTTTTTTAAAAAAGTATGAAAGGATAGACAAAAGTTAGGTACAAATTTGACTATTACAAAAATTATCGTACCGCAAATTGTGGCACTAATTTAAAATTAAAATTATTCAGAGACCATAACATTGTAAATCTCTTCAATTTTCTTATGATTAAAACGTACTTCGAGTCTTCGACTAATAACAGAGTTAATTTGTTTCTAATGTTAATTAAAAATGCATTGTAATTTTTTCTTAAGGAGAATATAATATTTAAATTAAATGTAATAATGATTGGATATTATCAACTATGTTTTTATACATTATTTTTGTACTATGCTAAGTCATATTAGAACTACGAGTTTAATTGTCGTAGCAACAAATAACAATATTTTTGTTGACAAAGACGGAATCTCGTCTAGTTAAAATAGTTCCAACGATAATATTTTTGAAGAACAAAAGGCAATATGATGATCATAGGAACTACAGTCTTTTTTCAAGAGACAAAATTGATCCGAGTTTGAGCAAATGAACAAGACTTCGATCATTGAAACATTCAGAAGAACGTCAAGAACAGACTTGAAGGTGCTCCTCTTACAGGAGAGGGAGGCATAACATTGAGGCACAGATGACACAATGTTAAAAGGTCGAGACTGCTATTAAGGATGGCTAATGTGAATAGTAAAAATTTTCTTAATTTGAGAAGGTAGATAACTATTATATCTAAAAATACAGATTAGAGCCTTATGTAGAGATTTGAAGATAATAAGCTAATATTTTAATCTCTCATAATCTACTCCCAAATCTCAAATAACATTAATCATAAAACTATAATTATTTAAATTATTATTTCTCTTTCTATCTCTACTCCTATATTATATGATATTTTGATAAAGAACATGAAATATCTACTGTTATCCATATGAACAGCTAATTCACAGCCCTCACAATTCTAAAAGTCAACATCAATATTATTCGATCTCTTTTGGCATTAAATGGCAAGAAAAGACCACTAAAATCCATTTGTAGATCATTCACAAAGGAAAGCAACAATAAGAAGTTATTAATTATGAGAAAATTTGAAAAACTACATGTGAACAAATAGCACAATATGATGGAGAAAGATAATGAAAAAAATATAGCTAAGAAGCTTTAAAAATGATACATAGCACATGGATTTCTTAAAAAAAAAAAAAGAATAACTAATCTAGTTGTCACTAGCACAAGCCAAGCCAAGCTAGGGTCCACTACAAAAAAAGTTTCCTAAGTCCCTTAATAATTCCAAGATTTTTGTTAGAAGAGAAGTATAATTTTTGAGATCATGAAAATTTCTATTGCATTAAGGATGATTAGAGGAGCTGAGTGTAGACTTCAAAGCAATTTAAATGAGCTAAAATGATAGTTAATTTTACATTATAAATGAATTCAGGAGGCAATTGAGTTCAAAGAAATAGAAATTTAATGTTTTCATCATCGTAACTCACAACTTTGAACACACAGATTTGAGCATCAAAGTTGATGTAGAGCAACTTTATCATTGTCAATGTCACTATTTGAGAGTTTAGTTTGCATACCATTAGGATCCTTTGCAATGACATATGGCATGATCGTCAATGATAGTTTTGTCATTTGATGTCTTGCAATGAGTTCTGAATGGACAAGCCCTTGCTAATTTCTAAAAAGAGGATTTGGTTTTTGTGAATTCCCATATGAATACTAATTTATTAATTATGCATCTAATTCATGCAGATTTCCCTTTGCATGGTAGTCTCTATACTGAGTAGATCATGATTGCACAACTATGATGACCCAACATGAGAATTATACTTCGATGTGCAACCTTTATTAAAAGTTATGAACAATATACATTCTCCCATGTTTAAGGTTTGATTTTATTTTTATCACTTTTGATGTCAGATACACTAATAGGTTTAAAGGACACTTGCTAATAATGAAGATCAATATAAATCCTCTTCATTAGGTTGCAATCAAGAAGGATATTGAGACAATCAAGATTTTGGGTAATTCTCAGCTAAAATTTGTAACCAACTTTTTATTTATTTTTTTGATAAATTTTATTCTTTAGGTTATAAGAATACTGTTACTCTCATTGACACTCATAATGATAAAAACAATCAATTAAGTGATAGATTACAAGAATATACATCTAATCAAGCATGACAATGTAAAATTTAAACAAAATTTATGGAATTAAATTCAAGACTATCCAAAACTTATACCCAAACTAAACGTAACACCTACCGATTCTGTGTTCAATTGCACATGTTCTGACCCGACTTGATAAAGGTAACTCACTAAATTTTTATGATTGAACATTTTTGCATGTACCAATCTAAACCAAGGATGATGCGTGCTAACCTTGTTAAATGTTGTCTCTCAAAACAATGATGCACATTATTGCCAATAAGGTGAACGTATATTGTTAAGACTTGCTTTGATTTTCAAATCAACACCAACATTATATTAGACCTCTTGGTCTTTAGTTTCCTATCCTCAAAGGAGAATGATCAAATAAATCACAAATGATCCGTTGGAAGATATCTTCAATGTCTCAAGGCTCTTATAAATTCCACCATATAATTGTTGGGTTATTTGTTCATGTATTTTATTTGATTTTCAAGCAAGGAGCATATAGCTTGAGATTTTGTATTTACATGTATGCATGCAGTGACGCTGGTGTAGTTTTTATTTCAGTTATTTTTATATATATATAGTTAGAGCGACTATTGTATATATTATTATTTTGGAATATATTGTTATCATATAATTATGGACCATAGAAATGTGAATTATATTTTCTGATGTTTATTGATTATTTGTAATGAAACTAATTAGCTCTAAATGTTGGTATTGATTCGGTTTCAATGGTTGATTAATAAATAAAATGAATTGACTAGAAAATAAAGATTGAAAAGAAAAAAAGGAAAAAAGAAATTATTTCACTATAGATTTCGGGGAATAACAAAAATTTGTGAGGCGGTGAAATCATGAAATTTTTGTGATTGGAGAGAGGAGATTCGTTAAAGAGATGAGCTCATGTGGTTCTCTTGCGAGGGGGAGATCGGCCGTTGCTTTAGTCACACGTGCGTGAGAAGGGCACTGAACCGTAGCTGGCTCGGTTCTAGTGTTACACATGTGCTCTAATACCAACTTGAACAAATTTTTTACTGCTTTATAAAATAGTTTTTTAGTACAATTTTTTGAAAGGACCGAAAAAAATGACAAAAAAACAATATCAAACAAATCCTTAGTAAAATTAAGTACTCCGAAAGCTAAAACTAATAGAAAATGAGCAAAATGTGTAAAGCCAAAGGTCTAATATTGGTCACATATTCAAGAGGACCTCTTAATGCTCATGACTCGGTCGACCGTCCGTCGTCATCTAATAAATTGACTTCCATGCATGTTGACCTAAATTTTCATATAAAATAATACCAATTTAGTTTCACATTTCACCAAACTTATGAATGCATGGCTTAAAAAAATAAAAATAAGTGTCACACTAAGTGTAGGGACTCTTACTAAGTCAATATTTGATTAACTGCCCTAATTATTTTATTCGTGGTGCTAAGAGAATAAAAAATGCTATGGTAGACACCGTTGATGTTCTTCCATTCTTCCTAATTATTACTATTACTTTTTTTTTTTGTTATAGAAAGGAGAGAATGCTTCCGTACAAATTTGTATTAGGAAATCTAAATTACTCAATATAATTGAATTAAATATAATCAAAGTAATAATTAAGTAATAATTAATGCTTAATCTTTCAGCAGCCCTTTTTTCAGTGCAACTAACTTCGATGTACATTGAAGTTTGAGAAAGAATTTGTAGAAGGATTAGATTGAAATGTAATTAAGAAATTAGAATTTTGTTGTAGGATTAAAAAATTATTTCTTTGATGAAAAAAATAATTATTTTTGAGTTTTTTTTTTTTTTTTTAAAGTGAAGCTATGATCTCAGAGTGTATTGAACTTCATTTGAATATTTGTGAGTTTGCAATGATACGGTTAGGTAAAAGGCCGACGATGATAGAGCGGAAATCTGACGACTGTCCGCTAGAAGTCCAACGACGGTTAGTGGCTAGGATGAAATCAAGCGACGGTCGGGGGCAGGACGGAAGTACGGTGATGGCCGGTGGCATGGGCGAAGTCTGGCGACAATTAGTGGTCGGGCGGTAGTAGAGGGGTCGTCTAGTGGCAAGAGAGCACCCATATTTTTTCTTCATCTCTTCTCTTATTTCTCTTGCTTGCTCTCCCTTTTAGTGAAAATTGACAGGTCTATTTATAGTTTTATGAGAGTAGCATGACTAGTAATTATGGAGAAAATCAAGGGCAAGCTAGGAGTGTTTCAATGGACGACCGTTATCAACTCCTTTGGTCATGGACCGTTTATCAAATATTTGAGTGTCTTAAATATGTCAGAATTCTGCTATATTAGGCTCATTGGATTTACATCGTCAAGACGTTCGATTAGACTATAAGCACATCACATTTGGTCATCCAATTTATGCTTTGAACCTTCTAAATGTGTCTCGCGGCATTGATTTAGGCTCATTTGGGCTCAAATTAGATCAAATTTAGTGTCGTTGGGTTCGTCTCTTCAGGATGTTTAATTTGACTATAAGTTTGCTGAAATCAGAGATTGGATAGTCTCAAATTTAATTTTAGAAGTTTCTAATTCATGTTTGCGTTGAGAATCGCGTCTGATCAAGATAATTAAGTTGACAATGATATATCAACTTTGATTTATTCAAATCAAATCAAAGTGATTAAACCAAAGTTTGATTTGATTTAGGTTTCATTAAGGATAGGTTTAGTACTGCTTTCTAAAAGAATTTTTTAGTATGAAAATTTTGAGTTCATAAAATTTTTAGAAAACAACAAGAAAACTGTCTCAAATAAAACCTTAATTTGATTTAAAAAATCATTTGATGAGTTCAATTTTTTGAATTTAACAACCAAAATTAATTTGTATATCTAACTTATGAATCACATTATCCAAAATTAAATATATAATTTGGACTAATAATAAATAAGCATATTTTAAGAAGCCTCTTCATTATTGATAAATTTAAATAAGGCGGGCTTCAATGATAGAGAGATTATTCTGTGTGGACACCAAATCGGAGAAACCTCAGGTTCCGCGCTCCGTATCGAGAGTTCGATACCGAGCGTGATATATTTTTGAGATGACGTAAAATATTTTTATTAATTTGTAGATGAATTTGGACCCGCACTTAATAATTTATCCAAATGATAAGCCTATTGGCAAATGGTTCTGAAACAGGGAAAAAAAAAACTAAAAGGCAAAAGCGTTGGACTGTCAGACTGACCATACTTTACGACCATATATCAGGTGGGACCCAACAGCCATAAGAATTATTGTTACGATCACAGACGTGTAATAGAGCGGAGCCCAGGCTTGAGCTTCAGGTCCATAAATTAAACGAGCTTGGGCTCGATTTTGAACTATAAAGCCGATTCTATTACGTTTTTACCCTTCAAACTCTATTAAAGATCTACAGTTGATGGATTGTCAAGGAGGGGTAGTTTGAAAATTTTATCCTAAAATTTCCAAAGTACGGCGGAGAATCCGATTCTCGAGGATCGGCTCAAAGCGGCGTTGCAGAAATAAATAGGCGATGAAAGTTTATGCTTTCAGTTTTCCTAAATTAGCTTCTAAATTTTGTGGACCAATGTTTGCACCCCGGACTCCACCCGGTGACGTATTTTCGGAGCAGACATTTTTTTTTTAACGATGGAAGGGTAGTTAAATTATATTAAATAAAAATAATTTTATTAAAAGTTGTTAAAATAAATAATTTATGATTTATGTCTAAGTTCATTTTTTTATCATATCAACTTTTTAATATTGATACGTCATCACAAGATTATCTTGATTGGGCACGAATCTCGAGGCGAAAGCTAGTTGTAAACTTCAAAAACTAATTTTGGGAGCACCCGAACTCCGATTTCAACAAACTTACAGTCAAACTGAGCGTCTCGGAAATACGAACCCAACGACACCAAGATCAACCCAATCCGAGCCCAAATGAGCCCGAATCGAGGATTCAAAGCGTTGTTGGAAGGTTCAAACCGCAATTTGAGTTACCAAACGGTCTCTGATTTTGACGAGCTTATACTCGAATCGAACG
>NW_021318832.1:2311490-2382118 GCF_001605985.2 Dendrobium catenatum | reverse complement strand
AAAAAAAAAAAAAAAAAGCCACCACTTCTTGATAGGAAACTTCGGAGTGGTCAATGGCTGTAAAAGAAAAAGGCGCTGAGAATAAAATCTGTCTGCCTAATTAGAAAAAGGGAAAATTAGAAACATTGCAAATACACAAAGATTTACTTTTTTATTTTTCTTTTTAACTTTAGTAACTTTAGCTTTTAATCAGCTTTTCGTAAAGTCATCGGATACTATCTGCCGGAGGATCTTCTTAAAAATCACAGTTTTGTCGTGAAAATCAAAATAAATTATATATTTTTTTAATTTTTTTTTCTAGAAAATTAAATTTAGAATAGTACTATTCACTTTTATTTAATTTTTTCTTGATTCATAAAATTAAATGTTTATGTGAATTAAATTTTTTTAGAGAATTACAATATTTCTCAAAATCCATTGAAATTCATTTATTAAGTGATTCTGCCATATATTTTCTTTTAATTTATTAAACCAAAATAAAATAAATACATTTTTTGGAAGAATGTAATGGTACTCTAAGTTTTATACAAAATTAACTTAAAATTATTAAAAATTTATATTAGATATAAATATTTGGTATTGCACTAATTTTAAAACACGATTTTAAAAGCTAATAAGGGCCAATAGATCACAATTTTGAATTTTCTTCATGGTGATAAGTTTTTAAAAAATGACAAAAAAAAAAAAATTTTCAAATAGAGTTATGATCTAATGATTTAGAACTTTTATTTCCTTATCTTCATTTTAATGTTTAAAAAATTAACTATTGAAATCATTAAGTCTGGTCATAAATTATTTAAAATAATTAATTTTATTTTTGTTAAACTTTAAATTTATTGTTATATAAAAAATAGTTATTATTTATAAGATTTTAATTGTTAATCATAACTTTAATAATAATTCAGAAACTATGCTCAATAATATTATGACATGACTCATCATAACAAAAATAAAAAAGAAAAATTTATTGAGAAATGACAAACTAATAATTTATGGCTCACTAATTAAAGAAAAAAATTATTTCATAAAAATCATAAATTTGAATTATGTATTTTATAATTTATCGCTCTCTATTAACAAAATTTATAAACTCATAATCAATAAATCAAACATTAATGTTCATTACAACCGATTTACAAAATAGTTTTTGAATATATTAATTAATGTGAAAATAATTTCCCAATTAACAAAATAACCCCCCAAGAAAACTCATTTTCAACAACAAAATAAATAAATAAATAAAGGAGATTTTTTTATTATGCAATATAAATTTTCACCATTTAATTTTGTGAGGGAATTCACCATCCAACTTTATAAAATAAGATATTTGAGCATTCCTTTTTGATGTTATGTCACAAGACTCACATGTGTACCATAAGCTATGAGAGAAGAACAAAGTTGGTAGGATTCAAATGAAGCTATTTTTTCCTGTTAGAAAGCTTACCAAATAGCCATTGCAAGCTTCAACTTTCTTCTGTTTTTGTGTGTTTGTTTAAAAGATTTTCTGCTGCAGGAAATATTTGTTCGAATGATCTTCTGAACCAAGCATCTGGATAGGCCTAAGGGTTGGGAGAGAATACTATGCTATAAAATGGAGGAAGGACAAATTATTTTTTTGTTCTTATTATATAAAAAAAAAATGCCAAGCATATTAGCTAACAATTATTATTATCATTTATCAATATGATTGTTGCGTGTTAGAAAATACGCGGTGGTAGAGTTTATAGATTCACGTCCGAGCGTTGCACGTAAATTTAACACACAAGTAGAAAAGAAAATGTAAACACCAGAGTTTTTACGTGGAAAACCCAAAAAGGGAAAAAACCACGGGGCCTCGCCCAGTTTGTAAAGTTCCACTAGTGTTTTTGTAGATTACAAATGGCTGATTCGTCCCACAAGTTGGAATAATACGAATACAATTTGTTTCTCGCATGAAGTTTACAAAGTTCTCCGAATTACTGACGTTTCCCGAAAATCCAGTAGAGTTCCGGCGTCCTCAGGCGGCAGGAAGAGCTCCGGCGGTGGTCGAGGAGGTGAGGAATCTCCAAATTGCGGTTTGAACCTTCCGATAGCACTTTGAGCCCTTGATTTGGACTCATTTGGGCTCGGATTGGGTTGATCTTGGTGTCTTCGGGTTCGTATTTCCGAGACGCTCAGTTTGACTGTAAGCTTGCTGAAATCGGAGTTCGGGTGCTCCCAAAATTAATTTTTGAAGTTTCCGAACTGATTTTGCCTCGAGATTTGTGCCCGATCAAGATAATTTTTACATGACGTATCAATGATAAATTAAAATATTAATATGTCAAAACAACCTTTATTTGATTAAATATGAATTTTAACATAATATTTAGATCTTAAAATGCTTGAAAATATGAATTGGAATTTTCAAAATAGATTACGTGACAATTCAAAACCGACCTTATTTGTCATGCTCTAATCGAGCTTCTTAGCGAGCTTATTCATGAGCATAAACGACACTGTTCGTGAACATAAATGAACCGAACGACAAGCTGTTCATGCTCGTTCATTTAGCTATCGAGTATTTATCAAGAGTGTTTAAACTCGTTTGTTTACCTTATCAAATGAATATGAAGGAGCTCTTATTGAGCCCGAGCCATGAGTAGCTCGTCGAATGCTTTGTTCATTTGCAGCCCTACAAATCAACATTTTGATGAGGCAAATCAATGATACTAAAAATTACTCCTTGATTTGAGTCCAAATGTGCTCAAATAAAGCATTCTATTTGAGGGATTAAATAATCTTTTTAGCTTTATGCACTTATATTTGAAATAAGCGTTTTAATTTAACGAGATAAATTCGAAGATTGCAAGATTACTCAGTAAAAATAGTATTCACACGGTTGGAGGCCCATGGGCCTACAAAGTAGGTCCGCCGAAGCTCTGCCATCCGGCTTTCAACTGCGTATGGGCCCAACCAATTGGGTGGGCTAACGATTATCTATAACTAGGGAGTCATTTAGACTAATAATTACTAAAATATGTTAATTACGGTATATAATATAACTGATCGAATAAAGAATTAAAATTGATAAAAATTTTCTTAATGATAAATATTCAGTGTCAGAATATTAGAAAATATTTATTTTTAAATTAACAATCACTTATTTAAATATTTATGATGAAATGAATAAATTAATAAAGAATATCACATAAATTCAATAATAATGATAAATATTCAGTGTCAGATTTTTTTTTCTTAAGGTACATTTTGGCAAGAATAATTAGTCATCAATAAATATAATTATAGCTATAAGCAAAAATATAAAAATATATACATGAAGGGAATGACTAATGCACATTATATCCAAACAAATAAACAGGAAAAAAGTTTACTTGTATTCTTCTATGTTTTCCTCTAACATTCTATGCAGGTGAAATGCTTCATTGATTGGTGTGCAGTGATCTTCATCACTTTCTACGACGACTTTTTAGAATAAAATATTTTGGAAGCAACGAAAAGTAGTGGTAAAAAATTTTCCCAAACGAAGCTTTAATTTGAACTAGCCAAATGGAACAAGTGCATTAATCAAAGAAAATATATTAATTACTCTCCCTCATCACATAACATGCAATTTTGCTAGCAATCAATACTTCTCATATTCAGATTTTTAGATGTTTTGAAGACATTTAAGCATATCTTCCACAAATATAAATAAAATCTGAAAAAATAATTTTTAGACTCTACTCAATCCAAATAGATGTTTCTTAGTAATCAAGAAAATGAGAAAATACTCTGTGCGATCACCGAACAATTCGGAGACGAATCATGATACGTCATATCATCCGATACATAGTAGTACACAATACCGATACACATATAGGGGTGTCAATATTTGACACGACACGAAAATTCGACCCGAACACAACCCGAAAATTTTGGGTTTGATCCGACCCGATTTCAAAACGGGTCTGGTTTGGGTTCACGGATTCGACCCCTTTGAATAACGGGTCGGGTTCGGGTTGACTTGACGGGTTGCCGGGTCAACCCGCCAACCCGTTTAACATGTGTTGCCCCCATCTGCCCCGGTTGCCCGCGCTCCTGCCCCTTTGCCCTTGCCATGCCCACATGACAATGCCAGCAGCGTTGCCAAATGTACGGTCGCTTGTATGACACAGTTATAAATAGGGCTGTAGTTATGTAATGAAAGATAACGAAATAACATTTCCTTTTTCTTCCCTGTCTCTTCCGTTCTATGTTCTATCTCACTGTGTCTCCTGTTCTACATTAATGATTCAAGAAACTTGAATCTTGTATTTCTACATGGTATCAGATACGGCTCATTGATCCCGGGCAACAAATGGCTACGTTTTCTTCTTCCTCCCAGACGGAGGATCAACATACAACTTCTTCGACTCCGGCGATATCATCGTCGTTAAAGTTCGTTCTCTCGACCCTTAAAAGCTTTGTTCAAAGCCCGCTCTGGCCGGAAAATTATTATCTATGGCACTCGCAGATTCTCAAAATCTGCAGAGCCAATGGGTTTACAACTTTTCTTGATCGTTCGACCCCTATTCCATCGGAGACTATCAATCAACCGGATGGATCTTCCACCCCGAACACAGAGCATGCTCAATGGCTTCTTACCGACCAGAATTTGGCGGCTGCCATATGCTCCACGATCTCGGCGTCCACACTTCCTTACGTACTGCATCTTGACTCCACGTCAGAAATATGGCAAACATTAGAAACCCGGTTTCAATCTACCAACCGGTCCAAAGTGATGCAGCTCAAGAATGAGCTATATCAGATTTCTCTCAAGAACTCAACCATGGTGCAATACTTGAATGAGGTAAAAATTTTTGTAGATAACATTGCGGCTGCCGGTGCTCGGATTGATACCGAAGAAATCATTCTCCACATTCTTAACGGGCTACCACCGGACTACCAGTCCTTCAAAACATCTATAAGAACTATGGGTAATCCGCTTAGCCTTGATCAACTTTACCCACTATTAATCAGTGAGGAAATCCATATAGCAGCTGACTGTGCAAGGTTCGCATCTTCCACTGAACCCGCTCATGCGCTGTATGCAAACAGAGGGCGCATACGCCGACCAAGAAATCGTCCACCTACAAATTCGTATCCAAATAATGAAAACAATTCTACAGTCACGCAATCGTGCCAGATCTGCCTCAAGAAAGGGCATACGCGACGGACTGTTGGCATCGATCAAATCTTCAATACGTTCCAAGACTGGCAAAATCTCAGCCTCGTGCACTGCTTGCGGACAACAACAACCAATCTCACAATGATTGGTATCTTGACTCTGGTGCATCATCGCATATGACTAGATCGCTTGAAAATATGTCCATGTCAACTCTTTATCACGGTTCAGACGGAATTATAGTAGGTGATGGGAGTTCGGTTAGCATTGAAAATTCCGGTCGTGGATTGCTACCGACTCCCTCTCGTAAGCTCATTCTATCTCAAATATTTCATACACCTGCCATTCAATACAATTTATTGTCAATTTCGCAATTAACTAAAGATGACAATGTTTCCATTACATTTAATCCAAGTGGTTTTGTGTTTAAGGATTTGCAGACGCATCAAGAAATACTTCGGGGACCTTGCCGTGATGGACTTTATCCGATACGTGCTCCGGCTGCTCCTGTTCAAACGAAGGCTCTTAGAACTTCTATTCAACGATCTCCACCATGGCATCAACGATTGGGTCATCCCAATCACCGCACCATTTCTTCTATTGCTTCCTGTAATAGACATTTGCACATTCTCAATAACAGTGATGCTTGTCACTCCTGTAACACATCCAAGTCTCACAAACTTGGATTTGAACACTCTTCTAACCGACAATCTTCTATTCTTGCGCTAATTCATTCGGACGTATGGGGTCCGGCTCCTGTTGAATCTAATACCGGTTACCTATACTACATTATATTTGTCGATGACTACTCTAGATTTATGTGGCTCTATCCCATGCGACGTAAATCAGAGGTCTTTAGCATATTTACTGAATTCAAAACAAATATTGAGAACTTTACCTCCTAACGCATCAAATGGATTCGTACAGATGGGGGCGGTGAATATTCGAGCACGGTATTTACGCATTTTCTTAAACAACACGGAATATCTCACCAATCATCTTGTCCCTATACGCCTCAATAAAATGGCGTCGCAGAACGGAAACACAGGCACATAATTGAAACAACTCATACAATGATGACCACGGCTCATGTTCCTTACATTTATTGGCCGGATACGATGATTACTGCAACCTATCATATAAATTCTTTACCTTCGGTTAACACTAACAATATTTCTCCCATGGAACTGTTTTATCACAGGAAACCCACCTACAACAAACTCAGAGTTTTCGGATGCGCATGTTTTCCATACATCCCATCCCAATTTCGGCACAAACTGCAACCCAAAGCAAAATTATGCGTTTTTATGGGTTATTCGCACAAATCCAAGGGTTACAAGTGCCTAGACAGAAGTACTAATAAAATCATTATATCAAGAAATGTAAAATTTGACGAGAACTCTTTTCCCTTTGCAGATACTGGATTGACTTCATCTCAAACCACGCAGGATCTGTCACCTCTCTTTTTAACTCCTTTAGCCACACTACAAACAGACACATCAAATAAGACAACAAAATCTTCTACTTCTCAGACACCGCCTCAGCAGACTCTTCATGATGTTTCATTAAAGCCACCATCGGCCATTACTACTATGCATATCACTGCCGAGCATACTAGTTCTGAACTACCGCACCAGGGACATTATATGCAAACTAGGCAGAAAACCGGATCACTAAAACCACGGGTCCGACTTAATCTTCTGCACCAAACCTCTACTTCATCTTCCCATCAAACTCCTTCATCATTTCATGAAGCAAACAAGCAGAAAGAATGGCGTGAGGCCATGTCATCCGAATTTTTTGCACTACAAACTCAATGCACCTGGAGCCTTGTTCCATGTCCAAAAGACAAAACAATACTCGGATGCAAATGGACATATCGGACGAAGCTTCATGCAAACGGGTCTATTGCCCGTTACAAAGCTCGGCTCGTTGCTCAAGGTAATCATCAGGAATTCAGGATTGATTACACGGAGACATTCAGTCCAGTAGCTAAACTACCAACAATCAGGATCCTTTGAACAATAGCTCTTCACAACAATTGGCATGTTCATCAACTCGATGTGGCGAACGCATTTCTTCACGGTAGACTCAACGAAACAGTCTACACGCGTCAACCAATTGGTTTTGAAGACAACACATATCCGAATCACGTCTGCCTTCTTCATAAAGCCATATACAGCCTTAAACAAGCACCCCGCCAATGGTACAACACCTTCACCTCGCATTTGGAACAAATTGGTTTTCTCCAAAGCTCATCCGATCCTTCTCTTTATACCTTCCGCAAGAACCACATTCAATTATTTTTGTTAATCTACGTTGATGACATACTACTTACGGGAAATGATACACAAGCTATTCATCACGTTATGCAAATGCTACACAACAAGTTCACCATGAAGCATCTCGGCGAGGTACATTCGTTCCTTGGTATTCAAACCACACATACTAATGATGCATATTTTCTTTCGCAGTCAAACTACACAAAATCAATTCTTCAAATGGAAAATCTAAGCGATTGCAAACCGTTGGCTAACCCAACGTGTACAAAACTGCCCAAAGATTTCTCACCGGATGCTGCGATGTCCGACCCGTCAAACTACAGAAGACTTATAGGGTCATTGCAGTACCTAATCCTAACTCGACCTGACATCGCGTATAGCGTGAATATTCTGTCGCAACATATGCATGAACCCCAGCCTCAACACATCTACTTGCTCAAACGGCTGCTTCGTTATCTTCAAGGTACGATCGATTTTGGTATTCCCATTACGAAGTCTAATCTATGTCTTACCTCATTTTTCAGATGCCGATTGGGCGGGCGATCCAGTATCTAGGAAGTCTACCTCAGGCTACTGCTCCTTTCTTGGGAATACCATCATCTCCTGGACAGTCAAGAAGCAAACTACGGTGGCTCGATCATCCACAGAGTCCGAATATAGGGTGCTAGCAGCGCTAACAACGGACATTATCTGGCTCAGACGTATTCTCAGTGACTTTGGAGTTCCTCAATCAACTTCTACAGATATCTATTGTGGCAATACTTCGGCTATAGCCATAGCCAATAATCATGTCTTTCATGCATGTACAAAACACATAGAAATAGATCATAGATTCATCCGAGATCATATTCACCAACACACGATCCTCATCATTCCAATCAGCACTATAGACCAACCGGCAGATATTCTAACAAAATCTCTTTCTACTCCCCGCTTTCACAAACTTCGCAACAAATTGACATTCATCGACCGATCATCAATTTGCGGGGGCGTATTAGAGCAACAGGAACCAAATAATTAGTTTGTATTTTCATGTTGCCAAATGTACGGTTGCTTGTATGACACAGTTATAAATAGGGTTGTAGTTATGTAATGAAAGATAATGAAATAACATTTCCTTTTTCTTCCCTGTTTCTTCCGTTCTCTGTTCTATCTCACTGTGTCTCTTGATCTACATTAATGATTCAAGAAACTTGAATCTTGTATTTCTACACACATAACATGCAATTTTGCTTGCAATCAATACCTCTCATATTCAGATTTTTAGATGTTTTGAAGACATTTAAGCATATCTTCCACATATATAAAAAAAATCTCAAAAAATAATTTTTAGACTCTACTCAATCCAAATAGATTTTTCTTAGTAATCAAGAAAATGAGAAATTACTCTGTGCGATCACAGAACAGTCCGGAGACGGATCATGATACGTCATATCATCCGATACATAGTAGTACACAATACCGATACACATCTAGAGGTGTCAATATTTGACACAACACGAAAACCTGACCCGAACACGACCTGGAAGAGCACACCAGCATCCAGCCCACGGGCAGTCGCGCCCACTTCCCAAGTCGGGTCGGGTTAACCCGACAATCCGCCGGGTCGGGTATGGGTTCGGATTTCCGACCCGTTTATCTTTCCGGGTCGGGTTAGGGTCTACCCGTTTGAACACGGGTCAGTTCCGGGTTCGACCCGAACCCGACCCCAACCGGTGACCCAGTTTTGACACCCGTATACACATCTAAAAGTTGAAGTGACGCGTTCTGTTTTATCTCCAAACAGTGCCGATGACCACACATAATAATTTCATAAAAAGAGAGGCTTTCCCTATTATTTCAGGATATTTTATAAACATAATCCATATAAACTTAAGACCCAATAAGAAATTAGAGTACTTACCAATTATTAAACTTAAAAGATGTGTCTTACCAATTATTAAACTTAAAAGATGTGTCAGATATTATTATATTCATCATCAACATCCACACAGCAACATGATGTCCCCACTTGCTGCTCCTCTCTTTTTGACTCCATTCTCTTCAATTATGTTCCAGCTAGGATTTCCCAACCTCTCTACAAATAATGTAATTTGATTTTGCACATAAATTATTTTTTAATGAAAAAAAAATATTTTCTCTGTTCAGTTAATTAATCACATAATTTTTATGATCACAAAATTATAAATTTAAATGTAGTTAAAGCATATACCACCTTCTATTTTCTCATAATTTAAATTAAAAAAATATTTTGATTTGTTGTAAAATATTTGTGAGACCCAATGAGAACATGAGAGTACTTTCAGAACAGCTAAATTTATAATTCAGACCTTCACTTTCTCCCTCCTTTCAAGATGCTTAAAGTATCTTAACATGCAGACAGAAGCATGCTGCCCCACTTCCAGTTGTTTGCTTTTGGATCCCACTCAGCTTCCTCTTGATGTAAATTGATTTTGCACATGTTACAGGATTACAAATTTACCAATCAATAAAATGTTTTGAATATGTTTGAAATCTGATATGGTCTTCTTATTAGTTAAATCAATTTCAGCTTAAGGAGAAATTATTTTGTGCAGAGTTCGGGCGGGAAGAACAGTTAGACATATGAGTGTACACAATGTGTATTAATTTTTTGTACGTATTATTTGTACAATGTGCACACTCATAGTCCGGACGGTTCTTCCCATTCGAACTCCACATAGAATATTTTCTCTAACTTAAGCGGCTATTTAGTAGCACCCAGGATTACATTTAAATAGAATTTCGTAAATCATACGAATCCGGATTTACGAAATCCCGGGAGGGTTAAATCCTGAAAACTATTTGGTAACATTCATGATAAATTCTATGTGACTATTTGACTATAGAGCGTTAAATCTTGAAACGAGCGGACTCTTTGTCCCTCTCGCGCCAATAGAGCGTTAAATCCATCCAATCAGAAAATTTCGGAACTCCAGGATTTACCATGAAAAGGGATAATTTTCCGTCTAACGCGGCTTTCATTTACTGTGAGATTTGATTTTGCATTTTAGGCCATTTGGCTGGATTTCACTCAAATCCGCTTTAAATCCGGCCTAAATCATGCTACCAAACAGCCCATAACAGTAATTTATCGAGCTACTACGTCTGAGTGGAGCTTTATTCCGGAGATCTTTGAGAGCATTTTTTTTTTAATCCTTCCAAATTCCTTACACTGTGTCAAGTATGTAGTCTGCCATTGTCCAGCATTAAAACCCAGCTGTCAAAGCTACCAGATCTATGGAAGTCACAGTATAATAAATACAGACCAGTCCAGCAATATTCTTCCTCATTCGGTCTCTTAGTACACATTTCAAATCCACTTTCACTTCCTTTCCTCTTATTTCATTTTTATTTTTTCACTGCAGAATCGAAGAACAACTCAAATGGCCTCTTGGCTATCTCCATTTGCTCTTGTTCTTTGCCTTCTATCATCCATGGCTTCCTTTTCTGATTCAAAAGCCTTCTCCTTCGATGACAACTTCGTTATAACTGGAGCAAAAGACAACTTCAAAACCTCTCCTGATGGTCAAGTATGGTACCTCTATCTTGATCAACGAAAAGGTATCAACTAACATTTTATGCTTCAAACGAAGATTTCTATGAGGAGTTTATTGAAACTTGTTGATCAAAATAGGGTGTGGATTTCAAACAAAGCAGAGGTACAGATTCGGTTGGTTCAGTATGAAGCTGAAGCTGGTTGGTGGAGATTCAGCTGGAGTAGTGACTGCTTATTATGTAAGTGCGTTTCTGAAATCTGATTTATGAACTTGGTTTTAGCTTTTTTGAAAGCCGAGCCATTTGGGATTGCAGATGTGTTCAGATTTGGATGCTGGGTTGTAGAGAGATGAGCTTGATTTTGAGTTTCTTGGCAATAGAAGTGGGGAGCCATACACAGTTCAGACCAATCTGTATGTGGGAGGAGTGGGGGGAAGGGAGATGAGGCATATGCTTTGGTTTGATCCTACTGCTGATTTCCACACTTACTCAATTCTTTGGAACTATCATCATATTGTGTGAGTAGTATATCCTTACTTGACCGTTATATTTGAATTTGTTTCAGATTTGAATTTGAAGACTAGATCTGGTGATCCAGGTTAGTAGTTGTAAAGACAATAGAAATAACAACATGAATTAAAGATTTTCTTTGTAGTTGCAGGAAAAAAAAGGAGTACAGTCTGAACAGGAATCTGGATCTAGTTCTTAACTTGATTGGTTTTGCACCAGATGATCAAAGAATTTTGGTTAAAAGTAGGATTTAGTCAAGAAGGATTTAGTAAATTTTGTAAATTCTGATTTAGAGGGATTGAATACTGTAAAATATTTGTCATGATAGATGTTTAGGGGGTGTTTGGCTATAAGCAGGATTTAGGCCTTCTCCAACCGATCTCCAAACACATGAATGACGTCCCTCGCGAGCTCCACCCGAATGACAAAACTTCCGGTATTAGCGTCGAATTGTTCACCTGTGTTATTTTTCGGTCACTACCGGATTTGCCGAAGAAACGTGCGAAAGAGGAGAAAGACGGTTACCTTCTACGAAGGGCGCAAAATGGAGTTCGATTAGAGATGAATCACGCCATTTTTTAGTTTCAGTACATTTTAGAGTGAAAAATGAGATTTTCGGTTGGAGATGCCCTTTGTAAATAATGTTTGATAAATTTTGAAAGGATCAAAAGCTGTGACAGCTATTAAAATTTTGAATTTCTCTAAAGATTATTTGGCAAGACTTAGCCTTAATTCCAACTAAATTTTAAATAAAACTTGCAACCAAACGGCCTCTTTATAATGTCGAAATCCTCATCTCCCCTGCACCAAAACTTGCAGCTTCTTCGTGGACAGAGTGGCCATAAGAGTGTACAAAAACAACGGTAAACTGAACAGCTTCTTCCCAAATGAGAAGCCAATGTACATATTCTCAAGCATATGGAACGCCGACGACTGGGCTACCAGAGGAGGCCTTGAGAAGACAAACTGGAAGAACTCACCCTTCGTTTCAACTTACAAAGACTTCAGCGTCGATGCCTGCCAGTGGGAGGACCCTTACCCTGCTTGCGTATCAACGACGACCGAGCATTGGTGGGATCAGTATGCGGCTTGGAGCCTTGATGATAATCAGCTTGAGGACTTCACCTGGGTGGGAAGAAACCTTGTTATTTATGATTACTGCAGGGATGCTGAAAGATACCCAAAGTTGCCTGAAGAATGTAATCTATAGAGTTGTTATAATTTGTGCTGTTATGATGAGTTGAGTTTTGATTCATGATCAGATTTAGATTTTATTTGGGACGACTTTCTTACTGCTTCTTAAACAAATTCTGTTTGATTAAATTGCAGAATTTAGTCAATTTCAATCAAATGTAACCATCCTGAATTCCACAATGAACTTAAAGCTATTCTATTCAAGGATTAATCATTAAGAATGCTTTTCAACCAATAGTAGAAAGTGAAAGAGACGACACAGCAGAAGATATGAATACAGCTTATAACATCAATAGATCAAAGAAGATTGCACATTTATTTCCCTAAGGCAATACGACATTTCACAGGCAAGGTTGGTTTGCTCGTAAGTGGTCCAAAGTGGCAGAAAGTAACTTTGGAAAGTTTTTTTTTTTTCCATTTTTTTAAACTGTAGAATAATTAAGAGAGATGTAATTGATTGTTACAACTTAAGAGTAAGGAAATTAAAAAAAAAAACTAACATATAGCTGTAACCCAAAAATAGCAACAAGACTAGGCAATAAAAGATAGAAAAATTTAAACAAACAGCCAAAAGGATGCTGAAAAATAGATGAAACAAGGGACTTAGAATGGCCAAAAATACATCCTTTTCTTTTTTTCAGAATGTTAGGGACTTAGAACTTGAGCCTAGCGGGAGGAATTCTTTCGCGTCGACTAATGGGGCTGCATGCGCGAGCTCAAAATACATATCAATCATCCAAAATTTATCAACAAGAAGAATACGCCCCTGTTTGCCAAAAACAGACTGTCCAAGAAGCAATAGTTTGTTGCCGATAATGCCATCTAAGGAGCCAAAAAGGAGATGTAACCATTCATCATAATCCACAATCATCCACGAGCGGCACCAAGTAGCCAAAACACATAAAAGAATATCAATCTTGATTAGAACTAACACTCATCATGACCATATATGAGCATAATGTCCCAGAAAATAAAGAACTCTCGGGGGGACTGATTCACATGAGTTATAAGGAGTACATTAATTGAGAGTTATAATGGGCAACTGATTAAGAGTTATAAATGCATAAGAAAGATACACTAATTGAATATTTGAATACTTATAACGACACTGCTACAAACATTGTACTGATATTGTGACTGACACTAATATTGTTTACTATCATCACCGATATTTAGAATTATTGATCATTATACTAATATTGTTATTAATATTGTAATTGATGATGTAATGGATTGAGATGTCATGAACTATAAAATGATAAATTGATACAATATAGACATTAATGCATATATTTTTTATATGATTTATAACATATTATTCTCTTTTATCTTGCATTGATTTTAGTTGTAAGATTTTAGTTACTTGTTGGACTATGTGTTCATTACATGGTTTTATATGCTTCAAGAAAATGGTAAGAATCCTATGATATGAGGCTCCGGATAATACAAAAATACAATCATATTTCTTTTTGATGTTCATTGGTAAGCTCTAATTAAATGATTAAAAAGAATAACATATGCAATTCTTTCAATATAGATCCTAGAGTATAACACTTGTCTTAAGCTAGATGCCGATATAAAAAGCCTTCAAAGCTCCATTGATGCAGAACGAGAAATGCATATTCTCGATGCAACCTTTGATCTAAGAAAGAAAAATAGGAATACCTTTTGAGCAAGCTGAGACAACAAGAATTCCTTAGAGACATAATAAAAAAAAGCTTTGAGGATAGCTAACTTAGCACACAAATATTTCTTTTTAGCAAATACATTAAAATCCATCGGCAAATTAACAAGCAATATATTATCAGTAGAAATTCTCTGATGAATAAACCCAGTTTGGCTTGGGTGGATTATATGGGGCATAATGTGCTTCATCATGAAGGCTAAAATTTTAGTCACACTTTTATAGAAAACATTGCAAATGGAGATATAACGAAAATCTGTAATGTTAGTGCATGAGTTCTCCTAGGAAATAAAGTAATGGTAGTAGCTTTTGCACACCTAGGCATATGAGAAGTATGAAATAAATGTTTGATAGTCAAGCAAAGGTGATGACCAATGATGTCCCAGGACTTTTTAAAAACTCAAAAGTGTAACCATCAGGACCTAGAGAGGAGAATATAATCCCTCTAATTTCTTCATCAAAAACATGCACAACTAGACAACAAAGGTGTGAAGGAATAGTTTTACCAACTATAATGTAGGATGGGGCAAGGGAGTTGAAAAAGTTTTGAAAATGATGTATAATAGTAGGAGCTATTCTTTGAGGAGAAGAAAAAACCCCCATAATTAGTGACAATTCCATTAATATTGTTCATATTGTGCATGCATATCTAGTATAAAGGAATCTAAGATCATCTTCACCATTTGTTAACCATCTAGTTTTGGACCTTTGAATGATAGAGACCCAAGATGAATAGAAAAATGGAAGATTGGAATAAATATCTTTCATAGAGGCATTAAGAGAGGGATCAAGAGGGCAAGTTTGCAATTGCTACAAACACAAGTCCTGCCTATGCTGGAGGTCCACAATGGATTTAGTAAGGTCTTTAGAGGAATTCTAACCTTTAGCTTTTATAACACCTTTAAGCCTCTGTAGCTTGGAGTAAAAATTGTAGATCTTGCTCCCACAAATAGGAATGACAAACATAATAATAAGAGAATCCTAGAAATCAACAATGTTAAATAAAAAAAATAAAAAAAGAAATACGTGTTTGTTGTTGGCAGAGGGGTTCCCAAAAACCACCAAGGGAATGTGATAAGAACATATGAGATTTTCTATTTTATAGAACAAGGAAGGATAGTGCTTCAACCAAATGTCAATAACAAGAACCTTGTCTAGCTTTATGTGTATATGATTGTTGCTTCTCTCATTGTACCAAGTGAAAAATGACCAATAGAAGCCAATTCGTGAACTCCGGCATAAACCATAAGGTTGTTAAAGTCCCATAGTATGCTATCACGAAATGCATTACCTCCGAATTTTTCATGGTTGAATTACATCTGTTAACATCTCCCAAAAGAACTCAAGGTAAGGAGATATTACCAACCAAGGATAGAATGTCCTTCCAAAGCATAAGACATTCAACATGGGAGTTGGAGGCATATACCATAGTGATAATGCAAGAGGGAGTAGAACTAGAAAGTAGAATACCATGAATTAATTGGCTAGTGGAGAATGATGGATTAAATGTAACATTGGAAGAGTTCCATTTAAGCCAAATTTTGCCCGACTAGAGACATCAAAATTATTGTAACATGCTTCATTGTTAAAAATTTTGTGTGAGAGACATTGAACCAAATATCAACAACCACTGAGCTATGAATCTTAGCTTCCAAAATACATAAGAAGTCTAACTTATTAATACGGATAAGCTCTTTGCAATGAAGAACTTTTTCTAGGCTATTAAAACCTCTAACATTCCTAGATGCAATGTTAGGCACAGTCATTAGGATTTGGTTGAAAATTCAACCTTGGCCAAAATATTTGTTAACTCTGCAAACTGAAGAGCCATGAACTTGTTTTTAATTGGAACCTAGTTGGGTTAATGAGGAAGGATAAGGAGAGTAGGGTCTGATAGATTATTAGCATTTTCTTGGCCTTAAGGGGGTTAAGGGATATCAATGGGGGAGTTTAGATTAGAGATGGGTTCTTCTAAACAGTTCAACGACTCAGTTTACTATATGTTAATAATAGAAATAGGAATACCATTCAAGATAGGGGGATTTGAATGGTCCTTAAAGATTGATGGTTGTCTAGATGTAATGTGGCCTTAGTGACAGATAGGCTTGGAGGCCTTCTCGACTTACAGCTCATGCTCCATTCCCTAGGTTTTTCAGTAGTATGAGGTTTTGGGGAAGGCTTGATGTGGCATGGATTGTGAGGATGCATGAGATATCCATAGCTAGAACAAGGGGAGTGTTTCCATTTATATTGAATCCTAAGATAAAAAATTTTCGCTACAATAAAAACAAAGATTTCATCCGGAAGGGGGGAGGAGTTTTTGGTGGCCTGAAATCAAACCCTTGCAAAATTAATCGTGTTTTCTCTAGTGTTAGAGAATCAACGACAAGGGAACTTCCAATGCAGCTTACTATTTTAGAAATGCCATATGAATTCTATCATGCAAGAGGGAGATCATGGATTTTCATCTGCAGAGGGATGGAAGAAAATTCCTCACGCTAGGCATAAACAACGACGACCATTTTTTAAGAATAAAAGTTTTGGCCAAAAAAAAAAAAAAGTTAAGGGCCTCTAATCCACACCATGTTAAAATCCTCCAATGATGAAAACTTAGGTAGAAAAAATCCCTTGCTCAAAAAGAGCATAGCGAGCATACCTTTCAACGACCGAGTTTTAAAGATAACTAAGCAAAGAGCCTCATAGTAAGGTCTCTGACCAATCGAGTAACTATCAAAATACAAGCCCCACTCTTTGGAGCCATCTAAGATCTCTCCTTCTGAAAACTGGACAACATTTTTCAGTAGGAACATAGGATAGTAAAAGCTCCTTAGTTGAAGCACTTCGGGCTGTAAGAATGCCTTTCCAGTTAAGCAAAGGAGACTTTTTTATATAAAAGTAAATATATTTATCTGCCTAATCAATTTTGAAGGCAAATATGCCTATATGAAGATGCATCATTACAAAATTTCATTCTGTTAATATGAATCACTCTATTGAAATGGATCACTAATAATATTTGCTGAACACATAACATTAATTTTCAGTTCAAATATTCATAAAAATTAAATAGAAAGATAAAAGTATAAAACCATTATCAGTAACACAAAATAATACGCAGCTATCATTCAAAACATACACATTAAGATTTATAACAATGAAGCCAAAAGGATACAACCATATAAACGAAATATTTAAACATTTGCATATACTGATTGCATAATGAAGGTCCTGGAGAAAAGCCATCAGCAGATGATGAGCCCTCTTCCTCGAGTTTCAGAGATACAAACAAGCATGAAATACAATCCAAACAAAGCAGATACAGACAATCTATATATGTCCAACAACAGCCCTTAGGTATTAAGATGTATTAATTGTTGGCAATTCTTAAATCAGAAACCATGCAGCTTGATGTGCTCCTTCTTCACAATACCAGCCTAAGGAAATTAAAAAAAAAAAAAAAAACATTAATCCAACACCTTTTATTAAAGGAATATACTAATAATAATGAATTCTTTTCGTGTTAATGAACTCTGTACCTGAACCAAGAAAGTTGAGACATTCTTTCGCTGATCACCTTGAAGTTGAATGACCTGAAGGAATATCCGAATAGAGTTTACATAAAGATATTAGTATGTTCTGTAAGATGATTATGATTCAAATTTGATTATGATAAATCCCAAAATCATAAAATTTATTTTTATGCTCTACTGTTGTTAAAATGATTCAGATATTCTGATCTAATAATATATACTTTATGTGAGAAAGTTCTACTGGAATTATACCTGGCCTAGCTCAGGGTCCTGGACAACAGTACCATTGCAGCAGAATTCCTTCTTCAGGTCCTTTAAGATCTTGTTATAGCTGTACTCTTTTCTTAAGCCTTGCACAGTAGTCAGACTCTTCCTGCCGTTGCGTTGTTGTATGCGCACATGCACATACTCCTTTGCTCCCACAGCAGAGTCCTCAGCATTTGCCTCAGCAAACGGATCTACAGGATTAATTCAACATGGAAATAAAGCAAATTAGTTTAAAGCTGAGTTATAAAAATAATTTCACAAAAATATAAAAGGAAGGTGGACGTCAGAAGCATACCAAAAGCCGTGGGAAGCTGGACGTCGAGACCAGACATGAACTCTTCTTGGCTGATGAGAGATTGAATCACCGAAACTAACTTGATTTTTGTTTGAATTGACTGTTGAAAATAATAAAGAATCAAATATGATTTAATATATTAAAAATGGAACTTCAGTTCATGCAATCATGAAAATCAATTAGTTTTAAGATAAATTGTAAATCTTTCAACACCAAAAAATAACATCACAGGCCCTGGCCATCTTGATTTCATACATACAGATGGATTACATGGAACATACTACACTAATAAAAAAGGATCATAGATTAAATGCAAAGCAGGAACATTCTTATCCATGCAAATTTTAAGAAAGTATAAGAAGCTTCGAGTAATAGTATAAAATTTGTCTTGTTTAGGCGGCTTCATATAAATAATCAACGGCCCTCAAGTGAAAATATAACAATTTATGGAATACAGATAAGATAATGATCCCACAAGAAACTTTCGACTTTCTTGCGGAGTTCCCTTCACAGATTTTCTCTTCATGTCCAAGTTACTCCTCCTTTAATGTTCAACAAAGATATCTCCTACAAGATTCCCCCAAGTGGGTTAGCAATAAGCTAATGCTCCTAAATCAACCTTTTAACACTGAAATAACACCTTAAAGCTTCCACCAAGTGTATTGAAAATTGGTTGGTGCGTCTCTTCCTTACAATGAAGCTGTTGATCCCAAAACAAACCTTAGTTACTTCCCCGTAGAGTCCCCTGCCCAGATCTTCTCTCTTCATGTACAACTTATCCCATCATACTCCTTTAATACTCCACTTATGCTTCGTTTGGGACAGCTTTTTTGCTGCACCTTATAGCAGCTTTCAAGTACAAAAATTTTAACTTTTGTATTAAAAAGTTGTTTTAAGAAGCAATAAAAAAGCCGTCCCAAATGAAGCCTTAGTCTACTTCAAGCTTCCGAGTGTGTTAGAAATTTTCCAGCGTGTAGCTATTTCATAGAGGTAGGATGAACGCATGCAAAATTATGGATTGTAAAGTGCCCATTAGAGTATCATGTGATTTGGAGTCAAGTGCGCCTCTTCACATTAAACATTACAAAGAATCAAAATGTTAAACGGCCTAAATATAAGACCAGACGACAAGATACATGCAAATCATGATCCAAAATGTAATAGTAGGATGACAACGTAACTTGCACTCTACTTCTCCCAAGGCATTAGAATGTTAAAAATGATCTCTAATATCCAAAAAAAGGGTATGAGCCAAAATACATGCTGCTATGAATCATATGTTGGGTCATGGGAACATGAAAATGAACAAATGAGAATTCTTATAAATATAGGATATTAAATTAATAGAACACAGAAGAAATATAAATATATAGATTCTAAAAAAGTAGTAAAAACATGTATTAATAGTTGCATATTTATATAAATGAAAGAAACCGTATGACCATTACACCTAGGATGAATTCTTCGAAGACACTCATTTCTACAACAAAGAAATTTGTCTAGAATAATAAATATGGAGGATACAGATTATACACAAATTAACTTAGATTATGTTAGCATATAACTAGTTAGACAGCCCCAAGTAGTTTTATAAAGTTAAATGATACTGGATGGGTGTCCACAAAAAGTGCTAATAAATTTTAAGATTTCATATAATTAAAAAAAAAAACGAAAAAGATTTGGCATGTTAGATGAAGAGTCAAATAAGTTGTCCTGCCAAGAGTGCCCATATGCCAGAAATGACAAAAATCCTCTAGGAGGCCTGAAGGAATAACGTCAGAAAACATGTTAACCAAACTAAAAAAACTAGAAGGGTTCCTTTCAACTTAAATTCATATATATTAACCATGAGAAAAGAAAGAATGCATACAGGGGCGGAACCAGCCCTAATTTTTAGGGGGGGGCAAACTTATAAGACATATATGTCGGGGGTCCAAGGGGGCAGTGTCCCCTGGCGGGGTTCGACCTGTTGGGGGCAATTACCTAAAGACCATAGTATTTTAAAAATTTTAGGGGGGGCAATTGCCTGAAAACCCTTGTAATAAAGACTAAAAAATAAATAAAAATGGGTAAATTATCTAAAACACCATATAAAAAAAAATTAAAAAAAATTTTGAGGGGGGGGCAATTGCCCCCCTGGAACCCATTGGGTTCCGCCAGTGAATGCATATGCATTAGAAGAAAAACATAGACATTTAGAGCTAATGAAGATTCTTTTTCACAATACACTGCAGAAACAAAAAGTTGGGTCCTACAAGAAATAGCAAATACAAACTCTCGAACTCTTAGGCCCAATAAAAAAATGGAACCATCAAACACACCAAATCGAAAATTATTATTTTTAAAAAGTTTTGGAACCTAATGGTGAAAAAAATTCAAGCAAGTAGCATTTTTCATTTGCTTTTGCTGAAACAAATACAATTTTATATTCAAGAAGATAAAGATAATAGAAATCCATAATTCTTGCAATCCCTTCAATTACAACGCCTATTTAATCCAATATGTGAATTCCCGAGGCTCCTCATACCACTTCATCCAAGCTAGGTGGGGAAAGAAAAAGGCTGCGTTTGGAAGTTCAATCAACATAACAAAGCTATTAGACTTTTAGGAAAAAGCGAACAATAGATTGATGGGAACTACGTGTTTTGCAATATAAAGTGCTACATATAGAAGCATCTCTTGAACTTGTTTAGGACAGTTTTATAGGAGTCGTCTCTTGAACATGTAGGACCTATCTCTATAATTATATCTACTTATTAGATGATTTGGGGTTACATGTAAAGCATCTAATGAAGAGAATAATTTCGCAAGTGAGGGTGACTATAGATCTCTTATGTAGAATTAAACAAAACTCTTAAATATGGAGATACCTTTTGATTTAATAATTAAAATTTTGTTAGGAATATAACTCTCCTGAGATGGTTGACCTCCTAAGAAGTTGCATCATAGGCATATTAGGACAAAACAAATAATATATAGATGGATGAGAGTTTTTAGGCCGTGAACTATTCAATGATTCTGCTGGAACATCCTTAGGATAGCTGAACTTTTAGGAAGTTGCACTCAGATACCAACAATAAGGTTTGTAATGTCAAAGCAGACAATATTTCAATGATTGGGAGCTAGGCCGGCATGTATACATACCAACCAATTCCAATTGGTTCATACGATCAAATAATATTGGATCAACACGATTAACTCTCAAATCATAACAATTGTTAAAAACTTCTAGCAATTGAAATTGAGGGACTTGAAAATTGAATCATGGATGATTTAACAAGTGAAAATTATTTAGATGGTTTTTAAAAGTCAAGTATTTTAGGGTAAGCAACAGAAAATGAAAAAATTTGGAAAAAGGAAATATATTTTGAACTGAATCCTAGATAGAAGCCACATATCCTTTAAAAAGGAAATTCAAAAGAGAAAACATTTACAATTCTTGATGAATATAACAAGAAAATTCCCAAACAACAAAATAATAAAATTCTCGATCAAGAAAATCAAATCTACATTAAAAATAACGCACAACTAACATAAATCTAGACGGAACCTCAATACAATCAGCGATTATATGTGCTTCAGATCACAGAAAACCTTGATTCAAGCGCGATCTTCAAATACCATACCAAAAATGAATATCAGAAAACAATTTGTGATCAATAAAATTTCTTCCTCGACAGATGCTTAATTCTGAACATCGAACCCAACCAAAAAAACTTCAATATCATCCCTTTTAACGCCCAAGCACAAGAAATCAAGATCTAAACCATAAAATTATCAACTCAAAAGACACCATATCAAAATCGGATATCATCCGCAAGTGAACAAAAAGCAAACGGAACGTAAGAAGAAACAGAAGAAGGCGACTCACCGAATCAGAGACCGCACGAAGCCGCTGGAGCCGATATAGAACAAACAATCGATAGGCTTCGCCTTCCCCTGACTTCCTTTTATAGACCTTGAGGGCGAGAACGAGGGGACAACCGACAAACCCGCCCCAATATTTCTCCTGCTTCCACGACGCATGTTATTATTCGTCGGACCAAATAAATAGCTCACGACCACAGGTCCCAAAAGATGGTTAAAATTTTAAGTGCAATGTTGACGCCTTGACGGATAAATGAACGGTGGAACGATGATATTCGCATGCGAGACGATTGGTTAGAAATTTTTCGGGTGAAAATAATGGGGACCACTAATTAGTTCGCGTAAGAGCAACGCGATTAACGGCAGCCGTTAAGTTTGGCGGGATTTGGTGCGCCATTTTAGTGGCATATGCGGATATAACAAAGATGTTTCATAAGCCAATTAGGGTTGAATTAGCTCAAATAATAAATATTAAAATTATTTAAATTAAAAACAAATAATATAATAATTAAAACAAATACTGCTATTACCTTAATTCCTAAAACCAGTCATGCTGAATCCATTGCTAATTTCAGGCCCATTGCGCTTTGTAATACGACGTACAAAATCATTGCCTTAATTTATTTAATTATTTAATTTGAATAGTAAGCAAATCGAACCATTCTAAGAAATCAAGATCGGTTCGCTAGTCGAACCAGGCTTTTAAACGATGAAAATAATATTCATAATGAATTATATTAGTGGTGCTTCGAAAAGAATATTAGTGTGCTTGGAAAAATCTCCTATGACAATTGGAAAAGCATTCTATGATGAATTTGCTCATTTTAGAGTTGGAACAAAGCTGAAGAGGTTTATAAGTATAGTAATTTATAATGCATTAAAAAGAGAAGAGCACAAGATAAAAATGTTGATATATCATAGAAATGTTGAGGAAAATAGCAATCTAAGCTAAGTTCATTCATTGTGTTTGCATAACCCAAGTTTTCTCATAAGGGGGTGGGTATTTATAAGCTGCAAAGGCACCTACTAATCTATTAAACCATATATATAATATGTCTAATAACCTATAGATTAATTGAACTTACTAATTACTCATTAACATTATCTCTTGTACTATTTGTATTATCACACACTCTAAACTGACCTTACTGCAAAGGTTAAGCAAACAAAAAACTGACCAAAAAAGATAAACTTAGTCAAAATATGGGCAATTAATTGAAAGGTTGTGTATGAAGGAGGAGGTAGATATCGTGTAAGATCTCATAAGGTGGAGAGGCGAAATTGAGTTTGGGAGGACTAAATGAGTTTTTCTGCGCCTGTAGTGACGTGGCAAGATCAACGTTAGAAAGTGGAGAGACATTGAGGAGATATGGATCAAATTTGACGAGGAATTGAAGGGTGAACTGAATGGAGGAAGCTTTGGAGGAATTGTCGTGTTTGAGGGTTGATCTTGTGATAGTTTGACTTGAGCAAGGCGATGACATGGACTCGGAATGGTTGACCATCAAAAGAATGATATGGATGGTCGAGATCTTGTGGAGGTTGTGACAAGGATTGGTAGACCAATAGCTTTACCAACTAGAATGTAGGAGGGGACATGGGAGTTGAAAATGTTTTGAAAATGATGTATAATAGTAGGAGTTATTCTTTGAGGAGAAGAAAAAATCCCATCATTAGTGACAATTTCATTAATATTGTTCATATTGTACTTGGATCTCTACCATAAAGGAATCCAAGATTATCTTCACCATTTGTTAACCTCTAGTTTTGGACCTTTGAATGATCCAAGAGACCTAAGATGAATAGAAAAAGAGGAGATTGCAATAAATATCTTTCATAGAGGCATTAAGAGAGGGATCAAGAGGACAAGTTTGCAATTTTTACAAACACAAGCCCTACCTATGCTAGAGGTCCACAATGGATTTAGTAAGGTGGTCTTTAGAGGAAGTCTAACCTTTAGCTTTTATAACACCTTTAAGCTTTTGTAGTTTTGAGTAAAAATTGTAGATATGATTTCCACAAGTAGGAATGACAAACATAATAATAAGAGAATCCTAGAAATCAGCAATTTTAAACAAAAAAAATTTTAAAAATAAATATTTGTTTGTTGTTGGCAGAGAGGTTCCCAAAAATCACCAAGGGGTTGTGATAAAAACATAAGGGATTTTCTATTTTATAATAGAACAAGGATAGTGCTTCAACCAAATGTCATTAACAAGAACCTTGTCTAGCCTGTCGCTTCTCTCATTATACCAATTGAAAAATGACTAACATAAGCCAATTCATGAACTCCGACGTTAAATATAAGGTTTCTTAAAGTCCCACAGTATACTATTACGAAGTGCATTACCTCCAAAAATTTTTTGACTGAATCTACAACCATTGAAATCTCCCAAAAGAAATCAAGGTAAGGATATATTACGACCCAAGGATAGAATGTCCTTCCAAAGCATAAGACGTTCAACATGGGAGTTGGAGGCATATACCATAGTGATAATGTAGGAGGGAGTAGAACTAGAAAGTAGAGAACCATGAATCAGTTGGCTAGTAGAGAATGAGGGATTAAATGAAACATTGGAAGCATTCTATTTAAGCCAAAGTTTGCCCGAACTAGAGACATCAAAATTATTGTAGAATTAGTCAATTTATGTTTAGCTAATCAGTTGGATTTTCATTCTACTAATGTGGGAGTTATCAATAATCATGTTGTGACGAATTCCTAAAAATTGCAATTAAATAATCGACCCAATTAAATAATTAACGAAGGTAAATAAGGTTAAAGTTCTGAACTAATTAATTTAGTATGGCCTAATATCAACTAACTTAATATAACCAATTAATTAATTTAAAATTAAATCTTTAATCAATAAAATCAATTTTCAATGGAAGGAAAATTTTATCAAGCTTTTAATAAAATCGAAATGTTAACCAAAATTAAAACTCTAATCAGTCAAAATGGGCAGATAAAATTGATATTAATGAGCCAATATATAAATCTACCAAATTAATTTATATAATTATAAAATATTAAAATACATTAACAAACTATTCAATTCAGATTTAACCCACACAATTTTAAAATACATTTGAAATTCAAATTAATGAGCCAATCAATTGATTTTTAATTTTAAAACTTTAATTTTTTTTTTTGGGAAAATTTAAAACTTAAATTCAATTAAAAAACTCACCTAATTAATTCATTGATTAACTAATGCAATTAAATCAATCAAATCCAAAATAATATTCACACTAAAAAGACTATACAACTCACTAAAACTCAACTCCTAAGAAAGCTAATCAAAAAACAAATTGAAAGAAAGTCTCTAAAATCCTAGGCTGAACTCAGCCCCTAGTGGCCTCCGATCTCAGCCCTTGGCTAAGTCCCAAGCTCCTAGCAGACTGTAGCCTCTACAACTACATCCTATACGGCTTCAAACTCTTGCAACTGTAACCACTAACTACGCGCACCTGCAAGCAATTTGATATGGATTATCAAGATTATAAATTTAATTACATACTAAAAAAAGTAAAACTAAGTACTACTAATAAAACAAAATATTGGAAATAAAGAAAGATGAGTACTAGAAAAAAAAAAAACTAGTAAAATGGTAGTAAAAACAAACTACGAGTATAAAACAAGACACTAACACTAGCGTCGAGGGAGTAAAGTGTATAAAGCTATGCCGTAGCTAATCCGAATCCTATATGCTACTTTTAACAGTAGTGGTAAATCCTATCAATAATTCTATCACTAAACATATATTTATTAAGTGAAACAATAAATTCCTAAAATACATATCCAACTGCTTTTAGTGAAAGCCATAAATCTGATCCTTAGGGGTAATAGCTAGGAAGCATCCTTTATTGGGCATCTTAGCATGTATGACTAAGTTGTAAGACCCACTATTCAGGGCAACTTCTAAGCAAAGCGGTAAGACCTGTGTGTTAGGGAACTTCTAAGTGAACGATCTTAGATCCAAAACTTAAATTCCTATGGGAAGCCTTGTTTATAAGAACTAGGTTGTAAGACTCATTACACAAGCCACTTAGCTTACAGGGCTAGGTCGTAAGACCCATCATCAGACAACTTCTAAGGAAGCTATAAGACTTACTCAACCAAAATTCTTAACCCAAATCAAATCATACGGGTAACTCCTAATTGGAGTTGTAAGCCCCAAACTACATAAATTAACGATCAACTTCTAAGAAAGTCATAAGGTCCAACCCAAATTAAATTAAACTAAAATTCACGCATATCCATTTTAATCTACTCGGGATCCCTGAGAGGAGGCAACCCATGGCTGCTAATCAGATTCCCTGAATACTACAATCAATAATTATTAGTGTTTGTAGACTAAACCCATGGTATGCCCAGGATGACAGAACCATGGGATCTTGATCGGATGTATCCTCATCCCTCCATAACTAAATATAAATCTCTGTTGCACATTCTCACACTCCTTGCACGAAGCTAAGCATATTTCATCATTAATCGACAGTGCACTTCTAACGCGTTAGGAGAGGTAATTAACTATGAGAGCTTGCGCTCATAGTAAGTAGAGCCCAGATCTAAATAAACTCTGATACTACTCTTAGGAGAAATTTGATTAAATATTAAACTCAATCTACCTTTGAGAAAATTAGAGGGAACCCCTAAGTTCATGAGGGCGAGGTTCACACATGTTATTCATTTAAGATTTATCTAGAGCGATCACAACCCCCCACCTCAACAACAAAATCAGAAGAAGGGTTTGGAGTAGCACTTAGGCTAACCCCACAGTTATTAACACCCAACTTATCATTAACACCCAACTTATCATTAACACCATTTAAATTACCATAAGCCATGGCCACAACCGGTTCATCCACAATAGAATCACTAGGATGAGACACCAAACCACCAGGAGAATCATACACATCACAACTATTAACATCACACACAGCAACAAAGCAGAAGATGTATCAAGCTGAGTATCATCTACTAGAAATTTGCTTTAAGAAATAATAAAAAAGTTGTCTCAAATAAAGTCTAAGACTATCACCAAACAATATGATCTATATATAATCTTCTACTAAATTACTAGATGTCTTAATTTTGCTCAATAATCAAAACGATCTTATAATTTTGCTCAAAACTCATGTTTTTAACCTTGTGATTGGAATGACCAATGATCGATATTTATAGGCAAAGCATAAATGCTAAGACGACCTCCAACAACTATCTATAAATTTTAAAATTGCTTTCTAAGCAAACTAAATTTTATGTAGGAGTTTGGATAATCATATCTTCCATGAAGTCATATTCAAATAAATTTTGTTATTATTTTTTGGGACATTAAGATCAATTAAGTCAAATTCACACACAAATCACATGTGCAAGACTCGAACCCAAGACTTCTTGGTTGGCAGCTAAAGCTTTCAACCAACAGACCAATTTGAGCTGCGTAATTTTGGTGAGAAAGATGGCCTGATATCTAGAAATGAGGAGAGGGATGTGAGCCTGAAGAATGGATTCCAAGTTGGTGAGGTATTGGGTGTTTGTTTTAGCTGCATAGATGTTTGAAAATCAGTTATTAGGAAAGATTCAATTTTCTTCTTAGATTCATAAGATGAATTAGAGCTCATGAAAAGTTATCCACTCTCCATGCCTGAAAATAATCACGTTCAAGAGTTGATGAATGCTGTTAGGCTGAGTTTTAGGATTATTTCAACTAAAATGGCTGTTAAGTTATATCATCTTTCTACTAACTATGAAATTTTGTAATATATTTTCTTTCATTTTACTAAATTGATCCCATATTAAAAAAAAAAAAAATTGCATAAGCTCCTATTATGTAAAATTTCAATTTTTTGATAGCTTATTTAGTTGAATTGTTTTTTGGAAGACAGCATTTATAAACAATCAGATAGGCGTGTCAATTCGGATCAATGAGTTGGGTTCAGGTCGAACCTGAATTGACCCAAGCTTAAACGGGTTGACCCGAATCCAACCTGTTTTGCAAACAGGTCAAGTTTGTCCACCCGAACCCGACCCGCCGAGTTATCGATTTGACTTGACCTGACCGGCGAATTTGGGTATCGTGGGCTGAGTCTGAACGCGAGTCTGCGTCGGGCTCGAGTTCGCTACTGCGTGCGTGAATGCAGGGAAGATGCCAGGGCGGGCAACGACTCAGCGTCGAGCCGCGTGCGGGGAAGATGCCAGGGCGGCGCTGCAACCAGTGTGGGACCACCGAGACGACGCAAGTTCGGCCGTGCGGCACGATGGCAATGACAACGAGTCTGCTACCGGCTACTCCGTGCGCGAGTGCGATTGATTGACACATAACCGGGACGGCGGCGGCCGAAGCGACGGACTGACACGAGACGCGACGCGATTGATGCGAGATGGAAATGCGACTCAATCCGGGTTGACTTGCGGGTTTTCGGGTCAACCCGAACCCGACTTGTTTTTCAACCGGGTCGGAAATTCAAACATGGACCGACCCGTTTCACAAACAGATTGACCTAAGCCCAAATTTTTTTAAGTCGGATCCGGGTCGAGTTTCGGTTCGTGTCAAAAATTGACACCCCTACAATGTGAGCCTTAGGCTTCTGTACTTCAACAACCTTGCTTGTGGATAAGGCAAGCAATTCTAGCCACAGATCTAGTCTATAGATAAAACTCGGCATTTTTTCAGCCCTAGTCCTGCTTCGCATACCCCTTTTATCCGAGTCTCCTCTTCTAAAACAGGAGAGTTAAAAGAAATGCCGAGATCCTCACTTGCTTGCTGCAAGCTCTACATCTCCGAAAGCCGAAATCTCCTGGCACTGGAATCCATCGAACAAGCTGCAAGATTGTACCCAGAAGCTATCATCATTAACAAGTTCATGGATGAAGCATACAATCGAGTCGGATATACTCTCGTTTCGTCCATAAGTAAGAAGCCATCTCTCAATTCTGCTCTTGCCAAAGCTGCAGTTTCCATGGTTGAAGCTGCCTTGAAATCCATTGATCTTGGAAGCCATTCTGGAACTCATCCTCGACTTGGAGTTGTTGATCATATCTGCTTCCATCCGTTAGCTGAATCTACACTCGATCAATCTGCAAGCCTCGCAAAGATCGTGGCCGAAGCTATCGGCCATCGTCTTCAAGGTGAGTGCTCAATCTCCTAAATGTCCAGTTTTTCACCAAAGCAAGAAAGTCTTCATAAACTGCAATTCATAAAACTTTCTTAGGCTTTGTTTCAAACGGCTTTCTTATTTATTTTGTAACTAAAAAACTGTTTTAAGCAGAAATAAAAAAATAGTCCCAAATAAAAACTTTAATAACTGGCTTCGTTTGGGACGGCTTTTTTATTGCTTTCTAAAACAGTTTTAGTACAAAAATAAAAAAATTTGTACTAAAACTCTGTTTTAGAAATCAATAAAAAAGCCGCCCCAAACGAACTCTAAGTTTCATTTGGGGCTGCTTTTTTATTGCTTTTTAAAGTAGCTTTTAAGCACAATAGTTAAAATTTTTGTACTAAAAAACTATTTTAAGAAACAGTACCGTCCAAAATATGAGATGACTTTCTTAATCATTTTTAAAGTTGTTTTTTAATTTTTATACTAAAAGAATTATTTTAAGATGCATTAAGAAATTCATCACAAACTAAGTCTTTGGAAGATTTTCTTTTACTATTTTTTATAGCAATTTTTCAATAAAAAATTAAATTTTTATAATAAAAAACTATAACAATAAGAAAGTCATCACAAACAAAATCTAAGCTGTCATTTAGAAACATTTTATATTTAATTTATTTTTTTACATGGAATAAAATATATTATATTTTCTTTTGTTCTAATTTCCTCGATTCCTTCGAAAAAATAAAGAAACACATTTGTTATTTGTCAATAAGACAATAACCATTAAAAATATCAAGGTTTACTGATTACTCTCCTCCCAGTCCCCACCTTCTTGTATGGTGCAGCTCACGAGGAAGGAAGATCTCTTGATAGCATTAGAAGAGATCTGGGCTACTTCAAGCCCAATTCAGCTGGGCACCAATGGGCCAGTGGGCTTTCTGTAGATTTATCTTTCCTTAAGCCCGATAATGGCCCATCTCAAGTGGATCCAGACCGAGGAGTGGTGGTCATCGGAGCTACACGATGGGTCAGTAACTATAACGTGCCGGTCCGGTCTACCGATATCAACGCGGTCCGTCAGATTGCGAAGAGAGTCAGCGGGCGAGGAGGTGGGTTCGAGTCGGTCCAAGCTTTGGCGCTCGCTCATGGCGAAGACTGTTTCGAGGTGGCGTGTAATCTTCTCGAACCGGACCGGGTTGGGGCCGACCGGGTTCAACTGGAAGTCCAGCGACTGGCCGCTGAAGAGGGGCTGGTTGTGGAACAGGGATACTACACAGATTTCTCGCAGGATATAATCGTCGATTCTTACTTAGGGAAGATGGTTGATTAGAAGTTTGAAGCGAATTTATATTTAATTATTTATATTATGAATTTTAATATTTGCTTGATTTTTGTGCAATTAAAAAATAATTTGATTAATTTATAAAATAAAATGTTTTATGTGAAATATTATAAATTTATAATCTAAAAAATATGAAGAAAAAATCATCCCAAATTAGTAATTGATTATTTGAATTAATTAAAATTTTGTTTTAATACAAATGAATGGCATTCTTCTAAATTTTATTGATTCATCCATGCAAATGTGTTCGAAATATTTTTTATGAAGTTTTTTTAAAAGTAGAATATTACTCTTTTGTATTTATTATCTAATAATTACTATGACTATTATGTCATTTTATTTTATGAATAAGAAAATCATTTTCTTATAAAAAAGATTTAGTATATTTTGCCGCTTAATTTCTCCAAAATCAAACAATTAAGTAAAAATTAATTCAATTTAATTATTAAATAAGTTTTTTTACTTATTTGCATTTCCTTTTCTCAAAAGTTTTCAAGCCATAATTTTTTTTTTCATAAATAAATTATACAATAGTTTTTTTTACAACTATCATATTATAATAACAATAATTATAAAAAAACTCTTCAAAATAGAAATTCAAAAGAACCAATAAATTTTAACCAATCAAAAGTCCATAAAATAAAATTATAAAAAAAAATTTCCAAAGCTGGGCATTGTATCAAATGAAGTCATCATTTTATTTTATTTTTCTAAAAGAATGATAAAAAACTAGGCTTCAATATCACACTCTTTGAAAGGAGAAATTATTATGTACAATAACAGGACGGTCAAGAGGTGAATCAGGATGCACCACATCACCCGATACATAGCGGTACACAATACCGATACACAAAAAATTTGACATGACATATCTTAATTTACCTCTGGACGCCATTCGATGATCACACAGAATAATTTCTCCTCTCAAAGAAGTACAAAACTCTCAACCATTTTGCACTGTTCCACAATGAATAAGATTTTTTACTTATTATCTAATATATTCTATTTCAAAAAGCAAAGCAAACCATGGCTTTATTTCTTTTGGGAATATAGAATCTATTGTTCTTTAGTGATCAGAATACAGAGTAAACTCTCTAAGATAATAAATAATACTACCAATGATGCATAGCTTACATTCATTGCTTCATAAATTTCTCTTAGCATTAGTAGACTAAAGCTTCATTTCAGACAGTTTTTTCGTTACTTTTTAAAACAATTTATTAGTACAAAAATTTCTCGAATTAAAAATTTTTGTACTAAAAATTTATTTTAAAAAGCAATAAAAAAGCTAACCCAAATAAAACCTAAATTACTCGAGGGAACAATATTGGCAGTAAGCATCACATGCTGTTGCAGCTTCAAAAAATTTGGGAGTTAAAGAGACTGCAAAAGCAAAGAAGATGATGAGAAACCACAATCATGAATTGAAAGAAATATAAGAAAAGACAATTAAGATTCTGTTAGACTGGTCCATTGGACCATTCCACGCGGGACCGGCCCAGGCGTGAATGAGATGGAACACCTCCACCTCCTACTTTAGCCGCACGCACTGCAGGAGCTAACGAAGCATTTTAAGAAGATTTTGGGAGAGAAATTTGAATGTAGGGACTGCTTAAAGATTTCCTTTTGATTTGTATGCATTAAATACTTTGTTTTCCTAGGGTTAGGGAATCTTGAGTTTGGCTGATTTTGGGATCCTTAGGTTTATGTTTTGGGCTCTAGATTCGTCTAGAGATTGGGAGAGATCGATCCTCCTCTCGAATAGAAAATCACTTGTATCTTGTTGTTTTCTTCTGTAAGTTGATTTATTGCAATAAAATCTACTGTTTTTCTTGATTTTTATTGGAATTGGGAAGAGTTTCTCCCTGTTTTCCGAAGATTTATAGGAAATACTTGAGATCTACAAGTGTTTCCTATCAGAATCTGATTTAGATGCAAATAATGAATCAAAGGACTTAATAAAAATAATTAGACTCTTAAGAAAAAACCAAGCAGAGAGATAAAAGAGTAATTGGGGCCTCTGAGTGTGTACTTGTTTTGAGGTATCAGAATCACTTCTCTGCACAAGAATTCTCAGATCTGAAGGGCATCTGCAATGGAGCTGGCAAGACTCAGCACCTCAAATGGAGGCTTATCAGCAATGGCTTTAGCAGTAAGCGGGCAAGAGTCAGTGATCCAGAAATAAGTGAACCAGTTACTAAGGTCCTCTAGAAAAAAAAAAAAAAAATAAATAAATCAGCGAGATGCGATTAGAAATCAGTAAACAAAAGCAGATATATGATAGGAGGAAGGTTAGTGGATTACTGGAATTATTTTGCAAAAAGAGTTTCCATGATTGCTTGGGGAAAACACCATGAGTCACATAAGCACTAACTTTAGCAGCTCCTTGACTTGCCAAAACTTTCTGTATAAAGGAAAGCAGACATTAATTGAAATGATTTAATATATTCATGTCATTTTCAAGGTATGTTTCCAAGCTTAAGATCGCTCTCAACTGTGTTGCACCGATACGGATACGACGATGTGGATAAGACACAATACGAATATGGGACACATCAATTCTTAAAAGTACAGGATACGGATATGGCGTGAATACGACATTATAATATATAAATTATACATAAAAATTAAGAAAGTAATCAAAGCATAATATTTGAAATGACAAAAAAAATTGAACTGGTCTCTGATAGACCATCATCAGACCCAATTCCTATGCCACTAGAGCTCATTATCCTACGAAGGATCAACACAAATTAAACCACATGAATTTAAAACATAAAAATTTTTAAGTAAAAGTGTAGATATGTCGCAGATATGCCAGGGGTCCAAGTGGGTGCTGCCCCCTGGCGGGGTTTGACCTTGATACTGAGCAATGATACTAAGCATGATATCGAGCGTTGCGGAGAGGTACTGAGCGATACTGAGCAATACCGAGTACCGAGCGGTACCGAGTTCTGGTATCTTTTTTTTTTTTTTTTTTTTTTTTTTTGGTTTTTTTTTTTTTTTTTTTTTTTTTCATTTTTTTAATAGGACACGCATATCCGATACGTGTGTCCGCTCAAATTTAAATAATATTTTAATTAGACACGACAAAGCCGTATACGTGCCGTATCGGAGGCGTATCCGCATCTGACACGTATCCGATACAACATGGCTCATAAATAGGAGTATCCGTGCTACATAGGCCCTTAAGAACTTAATGCAGGCTTTGTTACATTTCAACCTATGATGCACCGACACTTCTCTCCAAAGAGGCGTGCAGTGTCCGACACGACATGCATCTAACACTAACGACACGTGTCAAACACGCCGAAAACATGTTCGATTAAAAAAAATATTAAATAAAAATTGAACACTCATGTCCGACATGCGTGTCCTAAATATTTTATGAATTTTTTAAAATATAATTTCTTGTACTTAATTTTTATATTTAAAAAATTAAGAATAAATTTGTTATATCCTTTTCACACTCAATACTCCATTCATTGAATATTCTCATTTTCATTTCTCTTTGGTGGGTCGCAAATTTGGTTGTATAACAATGCCCAATGTCATCTCAACATCGACATCAGAGGTCATTACAACATCGACATTTCAAAACCCATCTCAACATTAAAGTCGGACAATGATTTGACATTGATGCACGACGCTAGCAGTTTCTACACCCACAACTTGCCAGCCATCTTTGTCCAACGTCTTCTTAACATTGACAACCAAGGCCCTCTCAACATCGACGACATACACCCTCTTGACATTGACGCCCGATACTTACTGTATAACATCAATGTCTAACTCTCAACAGCATTGTTGTCTCCTCTCTCGATGTCAAACTCTTGACATCTTAATATTAATCATTTTAAATACAAACTCTAATTAAATAACTTGTTATTTCTAAATTTATTTCAATATTATACTTATTTAATTTTTATATACTATTTTTAAAATAAAAAAATTATAATATTGTGTCCAACCGGTGCTCGTGTCCTATATTTTCAATAAATTACGTGTCTCGTGTCCGTGTCGTCGTGTCCGTGTTTGTGCATCAAAGATTTCAACAAATAAATACAGATTGAAAACCACTGATTGAAAGTACATCCATGGTAAAAATAATCAATGTTCAGATTTCATATGCTAAAAAGTTTCCAAACATCACCTGGCATTCAATAAGAGTGCCTCCAGATTGCACCAAATCATCAACAATAACAACATGCTGACCATTAGGATTTCCTTCTTTGATTCGAACTATCCGTTTATCACCCTCACGAACCTTTGCACAGACAATCTTTCACCAAAACAAGGATTAAGCAACAGATTAGTACTGAACATATCCAGTAAACTAGAAATAAAATCAATGAGCTAACCAACCATGGGAAAATGCTGCAACTGTTTGTGAAATCTCTTCCAAGCTCCATCATCAGGGAATGCTATAGTTATCTAGCAATGATTGATAAGAGGAATTAATGGTTGTTCTAGGATTTACTTCACAAGATGGATGATAGAATCATACATTATCAGCATCAGCGAGTTGGCGGAGACGCTGTAACAGGAGTGGGATCCCGCTTTCAAAGCATGGTAAAACGTCATCTCCAAAATAGAACCTTTCCTGCAAAGCTCAAAGAGGCCATGGAGATTGAAAGTATCAAATCAATGGCGAGAAATTGTACCAGAATTCACAAAACTTTCTAAGGCTTTGTTTGGGACGGCTTTCTTCTTGCTTCTTAAAGCAACTTCCTAGTACAAAAATTTTAATTTTTGTACTAGGAAGTTGTTTTAAGAAGCAGAAAGAAGCCGTCCCAAACAAAGCCTAAAACTCATGGAACACATCAGCGGTGAAGTGTGTCCTGTGCATGCAAAACCAAAGTGGAACACTTGAGTAACAGATACTAGATTCAACAAGTTGTTTGTAATTCAGAATGCTAAATGAAAGATACGAGACTAGTCAAAAAGCAATTACCCACGAGCTCATGTTGGGAGTGACAAAACGTAAAAATGACCTCTTTATTTAAATAATTCTAATGCAAGTACAAACATGCACAATACGAAAAGTATAATAAAGAAAAATATCTTCCATGATGAAGATTTATTACAATAGTTAATGCTGCAAATTTCTAATAATGAATGATAATATAAATGTGAAATAACACAAATCCTCATGGGATCTTTACAGAATCCTCATGCGATCTCCATAAGAAACTTAAGGGATTTTTAGAGGATATTCACAAGATCGTCACTAGATCTACAAGATAGAAGAAGAAGGTGAAGAAGTTAGTGAAGCAGCAAACATTGAAGTTAGTGAGATAAGTAGCAGAGCAAATGTGATCCAACAAAGGTGAATCACAATGAGACGCCGGCAAGTGAAGAGGTCCGCACGAGCGAACAAATAAAGGAACTGCATGCAAGTGGCAACACGGGTGAGCAAGTGACCAATTCAAAGTGAGAGAGAGCAAGCGAAGGAATCCAAAGCATGTTGGGATGCACAAGTAATTAAATTGTTAGGCAGTGCATGAGCAAAAGGTTGAGTGAAATGAGGGAGAGCAAAGGGTTGAGCAAAGCTGTGTACAAGCAATACACAAGATAAATAGTCCACATGATCTGCAAATTGAAGAGGCTATGGCCGGGTACCAAGGGAGAAAAAGGCTTTGAACGAGATCCTCATAGATCTTCACATAGAGACAACGATGAAGCTCTAATACCATAATAGAAAATGTAAAAGCCTGCATCTTTATTTAAATAATTTTAATGCATGTACAAGAATGAGCAATAAGGAAAGTATAATAAAATAGAACATCCCCATATGAAGATATATTATAATAATCAAAATAATATATTCCTAATTAATATTAAGCATATATGATGATATTAATATGGTAGCAAAATTATTCAAATGACTCTAACAAGGAGAAATTATTATGTGATGTAAAAGGTTATGTGCATAGCTATGTGCAAACTCTTGATTGATTGTTCATATGTTCAGAGTCTGTACATAATAAATTCGCTCATATTGAACATGTACCAAACATAGAAACATATTAGACATGCTTTGACATGTTTTGCACAGTAATAAAAAAAGAAAAACAAGTACATACTTTTAAGAGAACTGTGGGATATGCACTGCGAAGAATGCCCATAAATGTAAACACACACAGATACTTCCACGAAAACATGAAACCACAACATTTTTCTCGGTTGTATCTTTCGGCTATACTAGAACATTTGTTTCAATAAAATTTGCAACGTTATGAGTATTGTATATTCTTTACATTGTCCCCAAGCAATCATGGAACCGAACAACTTCCTAAATAATGCTACGTCATGACAACAACCAGATTAAGTTCTAACATATCTGATGCTATCTGGCAACTGCGCAATCATGACACTATTTAGGAATTCTAAGAAAATACCATACAAATGATGATAAAGTGGAGAAAACTTCTATTCCTGCAAGAACCTTCTAAACAACATACTAAAACTTCGAAAACTAACAAAATTTTTAAAAATTATTCATTGCAAAGCAATCAAATTAGGAAAGATAAAACACCTAAGAATTTAAAAAATCAATTGTAAGGCATCTTACAACAAGCCGAACATATTAAGGCTTCGTTTGGGATGATTTTTTTACTGTTTTTTAAAGCAGCTTTTTACTAAAAAATTTTAATTTATATACTAAAAAATTGCTTTAAGAAGCAGTTAAAAAGTTGTCCCAAACAAAGCTTAAGTATTACGAACATGACAATGAATAAATATCTCAGCTAGTCAACATCATGTAAATTGCCTTAGAACAACACAAATGCTTGATCCAACAGAATATAAATAGTTAGTAACAGAATCAGAAAATTCCCTGCAACAATTATTAAAGATGACACTGCCTTCAATATGGCTTGATGGATTATTCTATGTACTAAATATTGGGAATAAATTTACTTAGAGCTATCTTATGTAATATAGATAAATTTAGCAATCTATTAAACATCAATTCTACTTAACAAGAACACATGAAAATTATAAAAATAATAAAAAAACACAAAAACTTGTTTAAATCATAAACTTGCCTGCAAAGCATGTATATCATAGATAACTACACTAGTAGGACCGCCCCTGGACTTGGGTATCATAGAGAGTATTCGTGCCATAGTGAATGCAGTTGCAACATCTCCCTCTTCTTCCATTCGCTCAAAAGATCCAGTAGGAAAGAAAGGTAGAACCAATGTGAATGAAGCAATAAAAAGTTTTGGTAAAGCAAATATTGCAGATATTTGCTCAAAGATAACTGCCGGTGAGCTGAATGAGGCTAAAAAGGCAACATGTTGTCCCCTGATACCATGCGCATCATTGATAAAGAGATTTGGGAAACCATCATCGAAGCTTCTGAAAAATGGATAAGATGCATCGTTGAGTGTTTTTGAACTGACAAAAAAAGCCATTGTCATGATATTCTTGCAACACTAAAAAAACAAAAGAAAATTTTCATAGCGAAGATCCATTGAATAAACGTTATACAAAGATGAAATGTCATCGTGGTCTATTGTGAATTTCACAAAGTGTACAGAGAAGGCAGCCTGGTAGCTTTTGAGTGAGGACGATTTTCACCATCTCATCTGTAACTAACATTTAACCAAGCGAGAGTAAAATAACATTTTTTGTGATTGCGCATTTGATCATCGGGGAAGCTAAAGCTCTTTTGCGTTCAACACACCAAAAGCAATGCTGCAATAAATTTAGATACTTCTGAGGAATAGATGAGGCAGCAATAGAAAGTAGTTTCACAATATGGCATGTACTGAGTCTGTAGAATAAGCATACAAACTTAACACATAATGCCATATTTTTTGCATATAGTTCATTGAGGAATCAGATTCAATCCTCTATGTACACTGGCTGAAAGAACCTAATCGCTCTAAGGTTGGATCACTAATTCCTCCTCAATGGGTATCGTAAGTTAAAGAGAATAAGAAGCAACTGATCTTGCATACAAATTTCCCAGCTCCAATCTCAACCTAGTTTCTTTCAGACCTTTATATACCTAAAAGGAATAATCTTAGTTGTAGTGTGGTAAAAAAAAAAAGAGTTCCAATTATATTGACAGCAAGAATTTCTCCAGTAAAGGTTAAGCACTTGACCTTGAGGTTCGTGCATGCTTGCAATAGGGATTTTCCATAAAACTCAATGCAAATGTGGCATCAAGATCAAATATGATGCACCGCAAATAAGGGGAAAAAAACGAAAGTACAAATAATTTAAACACGTCAAGTTTTATGCAGTTTGGCTTCAATTAAGCTTACATCCACAGAAGAGTGGAAATAATCAATCCCCTATCAATAGATGCAACAATTGTGAAGCACATAATACTCACCGGCACTTTCTAGATCCCAAGTACATCCATGCTTAAAACAAAGAAGTACCCAAAAACCTTCATAATAGGTTTACCTCACAAAAGGAATATTTTGCTTCTCACATGCACCTCAAAACCACTAAATCCTCCAAAACATTCTAGCTACTAAGAGGAAAAATTGATGAGGATAGAGATAAAGAGAGATGTTAATCAAAACTCTAAAAAAACAACCTATAAAATAATCACCAAATGCCGACCTTGCATGCATCTTAAGTAAGAAACCAACCAAAATCTCAAGATTTCATAAAAAAGTAGTCAGGATTATAGAAACCCACCTACATGCAATCCAAGGTGAGCATTTGGGATACATGAATGATATAGGGCACAAAGTACTCCACATTAGTGAAATGAGTCAAAATTTATGAACATGGACTTCACTTCTTGGTGAAGGAAAAAAATGACCAATAAAATGCCAATTATCACATCATTTAGATTTTTTTTCTAGCAATTTTTTCTAAAACATGCATAGTTTCACATTAAACAATCAACAATATTTTTTTTTTTTGATAATGAGATAAGGAGAGTAAGGAAATGTTTGAAATGAATTGAGAAAAAAAAAGAAGTAATAATAAAATTATTCAGCCTATATGGGCAAATGGAATTTGGGCAAATCTTTCCGCATAGTTGAGAAAGAATCTAAAAGAATTGAAAGGGCCCATTCAAGAACAAGAAACTTCAATCATTATTTGAATTTTGGTGAAATAGTACATTAATTGGAAGTTCTATAAGTTCATAAAGGAAAAATTTATAAGAGATCATTGGGCAATACAGTTTCTCCATAATAACTATGCCCCATCCCTTTAGCCACCTTAGCTCTTAATGCATGATCATTCAAGTCAAGTTTCTTTATTATTTGGATGGATGAATTCATGTGAATCAATCCCCCAAAGGAATAGAACATAATTATTTTTCATCCACTAACTCGAGCATGAATTAAAATAAACATAAATAGATCCATAAAACATAAATATGATGCTAAAATATGGAAAAGCAAGATGCTCATGCCAAGTATGTGTGAGATGAACTAACTTGATTACGGTCCTCTGACCATTGTCCTCCGATTACAATCTTTCGATCACCATCGTCCGACTATAATCTTTCAACCACCGTCACCCAACTCCAATCCTTCGAACTCCATTACCCAACTATAGTCCTCCAATCACTATCATACGACTATAGTCTCATTCTAAGTTGGCTACAACGATAGCCATTGACTTCATCAGATACAATCGTTTATAATATCAATGCACCCCACCACCCATAAAATCAACGCACTCCATTAACACCAACTCTGACTCTTGACTTCAGTACTAGGATTTATGTTGGGCTTGTTTGTCTCTAACCTCCCTTCCTCAAAGGAGTACAAACATACAAACAAATTAATGATCTTTTAAAGACAACTCCCGTGTCGTGGAGCTCTTCTAACTTTCACAAAATAATACGTTCTATAAATTACATGTTTACTACATTGTATCAACACATTTCTCTAATGAAGGACATCATTTCTAACTGATTATATAATAGTATAATCATTTAAACTGAGTCAGACCCCATAGTTTTTTCACTTTTCAAAAAATTTTCCATAAAAATTTTGGTTTCTTTTGCAACTACTCCTTTCTTTGTGTCTGTTTTGTATCTTCATATAATGTTAGACAATCAACTCTCTAATTCTACCATTGTGAATGTTCTAGCACACAACACCACCTATGAATAATCCATTGGTATGAAAGGTCTTTTATGTTTCTTGACTCCATGATTCCCCAATAGATTGACCCTCAATAATAACTATGGCTTCTCCCAACTCAACCAAGTTAACATGAGTAGTACTCTGGCCATAACATAATCAGCTAAGAACTGCATAATTTAAAGGACTGCTCGTATTCATCCTCTGCCAACTGCGTTTAAAATACTTTCTCAAATCCATGGCCGGAGAGAATATCCTACACCAGGGAAGAAGAAGAACCTTCAAGCTCTTTCAAATATCATAATTCTTCCCCTATCATCACCTTAATTGTAACTGAACTATCTCTACTTTTTTTCCAAATTACACCTTATTTCACCTTGTATTCCTTCCAAGTCCTTTTGGATTCTTAGGTTAATAATATTTTAAGAGGCTTGGTTCTGCAACACTTTATCTTCTAGCCCTAAAGATTCAAACTTTAGTGCAAATAGTACAAACTAAATCAAAATGTTCCATTTAAATGTTGTTCAAATCAAGATATATCAAAAATAAAAATGTAGAGAAAGGATTCAGAGTTTCAGACCTCCAAGCGATGGACCGAAGCTGAATAGCATCTGATTGCTCCGCCACCTTCCGAGCGAGCTCTTCCGCTTCCGCACAATGGAATAGGTGAATCAATTTCTTCGTTCTCTTTTCCATACTTCCCTCTTGAGCTTGCAGGTTCTCGCTACTGCGTTGCCCTTCACTGACCACCCAGTAAATTCCCGTCAGCGAGGAGGTCTGAAATATATTATGCTCTCTAGGTTAGAAAAGAAAATAAATATATAATTTCCTTTTTATTATTGGAATTTTATGATAAAATCATTATTCATCAAATTTTTAATATAATTAAGATCTGAAAAAAAAAATGATAAATATGCCCTCATAAAATTAAATAGTAAATTAGTTTTTTATTTATTTAAGCAAATGAATTAATATTTTATTATGTAATTTGTATAAGATTATTCAGAATTTCAATCCTTATATAAATGAAGATAGAGATTATTAATTTTATTAATATAAGAATTTAATAAAATACAATGATATGTAAATAGTGAAGTTTCTATTAATGTAAATTCTCATATTATTTTATGAATTTAATATTTAGATGAGAGACTGATGAATATATAAATAAAGAATGTTACTTTCGTAAATAATTAAATTTTGAGGGGATGAATAAAATTGATTTTTGCCGGTCGCCTTGTCTCGGTTGGGAGGGAACAAGCCGCCGCTAAGCACCTGCACCCAAGACAAGGACGTAGCGATTGGCCGGAGCTTGCCATGGGAAACGTTGGAGAATACGGCGTGTGAAGGAGAAGAGGGGCTCGCAATAAAATTATGCGATGATAAATGAGCAAGCAAGCCCTAAATCGCGGTAAATCCGAATGATGGGTTCATTCTTTTTCTAAAATGATCAATCCGAGCGTTGATTTGGCGCGATAGCTATTGGCGATTTCACATCGGATCAAGCACGAATCGTCTCCTGAAAGGGTGTGAAGCGAGCGCGGAAGGATGCAGTGGTATTTCGTTGCTGCTCTTCTCACTCTTCTTACCAGTTCCCAGGTACTAGATGAAGCGTTGCGTATTTCTTCAGTTTTCGTTGATGACTTGTGGTCAAACAATTTTTTGATGGCGTGTGTTTGACAATTGTTCTATAAATTATCATGTTTCGGATTAGGAAGGGAGCAGGATTGTTAAATTTGAGAAGGATTTTCCTTTTTTAGATAAGCTATCTTTCTAGTGTCAGCGTAACTTCAATTGCTTGTTTTGTTCTTGATGTTATGGGCAACAGTAGAAACTGAAGATATTATGGCGATTTGCTGCGTTATGATCTAAAAAAATTATATTGGTTATGTTTTGCGTGTATAGATTTTACTGAAGGAAGGGCATGGGAAGGAAAAGGAAATGGAAAATAAAATAAAAAGTATCATCTTGGATAGTTGGATTCACAAAATATGCAAGATAGAGTTAATGACTTGAGTGATTCAAGGGGTTGGGTTGAGGCATAGGAGCAACTGGGTCAAGAATAGATGATAGAGAAAACTGTTTACAGATAAGAACTGGGCTGTTTTTTTTTTTTTTTTTTTGATGATAAGATTAACACTAAATTGAGGGGGAACTGATGGTTGCTAGATTTTCGTTCATTTTGTTTTCTTTTTAATTTTCTTCACCGGCTAACTAAGCGAATTTCAAGTTTGGTAGCAAATATTTTTCTCTTCTTATCTCTCTGTATGAGGTGTTAGGATGATGACAAATATTGAGGGAGGATCTGATGGCTATTAGATTTTATTCTGTTTCATTTTCTTCTAAAGTTCTATCTTACTAAACAAGTAGAACGGGAATATACTAATTTTCTTTTTTTCACATACCCTCATTCCAAGTGATGTAATTCTAATGTAGAATCCGGTATTCATGACGTTACTTGTCTATAGTGCCCAATTTCTTGTTTTTGTTATCTCTAACATTTATCATATTATCTTTATAACCTTATTGCATCACACTTTGCCATGTCAAGTCTCTAGTATGTTATGATTTTAAAAGCATCGTTTTTTATGCATTGCTTCTACATTGCTTTTCAAATATCTAGAAGACTACAGTCACCACATTTTGGATTGTGTTGGAACTTCTTCATTAGCACATGCCCTTAGAAATTCCAGGTTTTACCATATTGCATGGTCACCCAATTGAATTCAGTTAGCCCTTACATTTTTGAGCTCCGAATAAATTGCAAGTATGAAGGACCTTTTCCACAACAACGAAAAAAAGGAGCTAATTCAGTAATTTCCGCTGCAATCTAACTTTGATCGGCAATTCAATATCATTGCCGATTTAATAGCGTTTGATTTTAACTTCTACTGCTGTTCTATTACTCTTCTCATATTCGTATAACTTATTCTGATGTATATTTTAATATGTAGCTTCAGAAATTTAACTGTAAATTTTTTAGGTCTACTCTTTTTTAATTTTTTTTTCTACCTGTTTTGTATTACCAAATAGTTTTAATTGCAAGCATTCACTAGCAGAATATGTATTGCTTGTTTAGGGCATTTTGACAACACTCTCGCAAACTAATGGAAGATACAAGTATGATTATGCTACAGTTCCCTTTCTTGCAGAAATCTTCAAGGTATTTTTGCCCTATGGTTTTATTTTAACTATTTAAATTGTAAAGTCCATTTTAAAGATAACTATCCTCACAATGCGAAGATTTTTGTAAAGCACTGCTTCACTGTTATGCTGCTGACGGCTGTCATTTTGTCATATTTCATAAACTACTTCCTATCAACTGCTTGACAAAAGTTCAGCTTTTAGCATAATTTGCTAATCATCTAATGCCTGCTAACAATGGTTGGTCATATGGATTTTTCGGTGTCATTTCGCTTTCATTATTATTATTATTATCATCATCATCATCATCATCATAATCCTAATCATGCATAATCTTATTGTCTAATGTGGCTGTGATCATAATGCTAAAAAATCAGCTGCTAGTATCCGGTTTCTTTCTTTGGAGAGAGATCAAGTCTCAATCTTCTCCTAGGATGACAACTGAATGGAAAGCAGTGCGGTTATTTGTGGTTCCTTCGATCATATACCTTGTGCACAACAATGTTCAGTTTGCTACTTTAACCTATGTTGATCCATCTACTTATCAGATTATGGGAAACCTGAAAATCGTGACTACTGGGATTCTATTCAGGTGCTTTTCGTTTTGTACCTATTTATAGATTTCAGGACTGTGAGAGTTTCAAAGATATCAGGAATACATGTTCTTGAATGAGCAACTGCAATAGTGCCATTAACATTTTCTCCTTTTATAACGTTCCAGACTTTTCCTTAAGAGGAAGTTATCAAATCTACAGTGGCTGGCAATCATTTTATTAGCAGTGGGAACCACTACAAGCCAGGTTATCTTTCCCCTCTGTGAATTCCATAAATCTTCACAATATGCATCACGAATATGATATGCAATTCTATTTTTGTTAAGTGTAGCATGGAGGAGCTCACTTTTCTTTAGGATTTTTACTTTCTTTTGTTTATGCACTTAAGTAGGTAATTTTAAGCTAGTAACTTGCACTGGATGAATCAATCTAAAACTAATTTTCAGATTATGACAACTATTGTTTATGCAACATTTCATGTTTTATATTCCTTTTAAGGTTATTATATGTGTATCATACTTGTTCCCACCCTTTATATCATCCCATGTGATATAGTAGAATGCACTACTAATGTTTAAGTTTCATATTAATTTACCTCCCAAGAGTACAACAATAATAACAACAAGCCTTTATCCCACCATGTGGGGTCGGCTACTTGAATTCTTTTTCTCCATTATGTTCTATCAAGAGTTTAACACAATGCATTAAAGGATTCATGCGTGATTGTTTGACTTGTTTTACGCTGGTTGTCGACTACCTAACACAACCCTCTATTTTTCTCATCAAGGGCTTGGGATCTAACAACAACATCAAAAAGGGCTATGATTATATATTATCTGACCCCTCAAAATGCCAAAATTTAGGATCTGTCAAATCATATTTCAATATTACATTACGCAAGTAGGTAAGATTTTTCAATAAATATATTGTCATATCATTACCAATAATAAAACGAGTTTTAAAAAACTAATTTAAATCACGAAAAGTTGTGGACTACTTCCACAACTTAACATGCAAATTCTAACCACTGTCACTATGCATAGAAATGATGTGATTACATTTGCATGAAAGAGCTGCAGTGGATTATTGGATTGCAGAAAGGCTTAATGGAGATTCTTATAATATAGCATTCATTATGAATCTAATAATGTGACTTGTAGATAGAAAATGGAAAGTTCAATTTCAAATTTTGATATGCATGGAATATAAATGCTCTGATAACTCAAAATTTTGAACATTGGTAATAATATATTATAAATAATAGCAACTTGCACTCCAACATAGCAATCTACATTAAACAATAATTTTTCTTCTTCAACATCATATACTAAACATCTTAAAATGCAACTAATAGTAGTTAAAGGCTTAACATAATAACATACTAACACATTCATTGTTGATAACCTATTGCATGTAATTCAAATCATCCTATGACATAGAAAAGGCAATAAACTTTGATGTTGTATGCTTAAGAGTATAACACTAATGTGTAATCCTAGGATGAGATGAACTAAGAAACATACCGAAAATCACAATTTATTGTTTCCCAACTCTTGATTTAGGCAAGTATCAGCCTCTTTTGATGGAAAACTAGAAAATGTGTTTAATTCACTCAAAGCAATAATTTAATGATAAACAAAATCTAATTGTACGAAATCTGTGAATTAATAAAAACCATAGAACATTTAGGATTCACACTTTAAAAAAAGATGTATCAAAATTGACCAAACCTCAATTACGCAAAATCAATAAAAGATATTTATATTAGAGAAAGGCACAGCTAAGTGATCAAATAGGAAATCAAAACTTCCCCTAGTACAATGAGAAGCACCCTTTGGAAGTTGTCATCAAGAGTTACACCATACTCGAAGAATTCACATCCAATTAATTCACACAAGTTGAGATAAAATAAAACTTTTATTCAATAATTAATATCAAAATGCATGCCTCAGGTGTTATTTTTACTATCCCAAACGACCCAAAATTATTAATTTCTTAAAATTGTCTAGATCTAGTCAAACGTTGCAAGTTTCAATTTAACCAACGTTAGGAAATCCAATCTTTCCTTCCATGCTGAGTTCACCAAACAGTCAACTATGGTTTCAATTATGCTAAAATATCACAAGAGGAAACGACCAACACTGCTTTAGGAAAGAATCCACACATGGCATTTGCAGATGATCACAAGAGGTAACTAATGTGCCACCGAAGGGAAGAATATCACAAGGAACTAGCACACCACATGAAGCACCCTAATTCTAGCTTTTGGTTCATGCTATCATAGGAACATATCAACAATATTTGAAGACAAGTCCATGTCATGAAATTTGTAGTATGACTACCAATCAATCTAGTCTTTGAAGGAAAACACATGTATGCCATAGCTATAGAAAGAACAAAATATTGGAGCGAAATTGAATCTTGTAGCAGTAAATCAAACATATGAAAGAAATTAAAACACGAGAGAACATATTTTATTCTCATAGGCATAATTAAACTAATATAAACTAGATTACAAAAAATACAAAACAAAAAGCTCAATACATACTCACTTCTTGTGTTTTGGATAAGTATATGCATTCAAATTTGATTAGTTTTGAAGATTTTGGCTCTAATGAATTGCACATTTGATGATTGTCAAACAAATTTGATCATAATTATTGTACTTCCTACATAGTAATCCATGAATCATTACTAGTAGGTCTAAGTGTTAATACACAAGATACTTCTGATACTCACCATTAATTGTGGGCACAATCTCATTATTTAGAATGGCTTAACTAGCATGTTGAGTGGAACTAGACAATTTGATGTTCATAATAAAGAGGTGAGAAGAGATGAATTTATAACATTGATAGTAGGTTCATGAAATAAGATCAAATTAAGTCATCGAAGACTGGGCTAAGATCAATAGAATTTTTTTTTTGTTCATGAGAATTTGTCCCATCATACTAAATGATTTTATATGACCCATCTTTTTTGCAGTTAGTTTCTTCGAAGTCCTTATAAGAAATCTTTTAGGATTTACATATATCTTTACATTATCAATTGGTTTGAATTCAACATGCCTCATATCCGCACTATAAGCAACAAACTTATATTTTTATGAGAATATCCTCATGCAAATCATGCATCTGTTGTGCAAATGATTGTGTAAACTCATTATGCCTAAACTCAGTGGTAAGTTCAATAAGATCTATTGGTTATTAAGGTTGATACCTTATAGACCTACTTAAAGAAATCAACACCATGCTACCACTTTAATGATGCCACACTACCACTTTAACAATGCCACAATACCACTTTATCATAACAAAATTAAAAAAAAAAAATTGCATGAAGATATCTCATGAAAGAGCACAAGTTCCATGGAAGGGACATGCATATGTTAAGATGTCCCTATCTTAAAGTGAAAACTCAAAATGAATATAAAAAAAGAAATAGTGGCAGTTGCAACTAGCAATAAATTTTGTGGGAAGAGTACTGTAAGCTGGTGAGAAAGCACTTGAATCTCTCGAGACTGGAGGGGAAAGACTTGAGCACCGACAACAATTTAGAGTAATGATAATCACAAAGAAGAGGAACCATTGAGAAGAAGAACTACAGAGTCATGTAATTGCCAAAGTATAGGGTTAGGAAGGCTCTTAAAGTGCCTTGCTAGAATGAGGAGAACTATGAGAATCAGAAGATATTAGGAAAACGATTGAGTAAGTGGTTTTGTTCAACTCAAAAGCCCATAAAAGAATGTGTAATAAAAATAAAAAAGTCTATGCTTGTTAGAAGCACAAAAAGTGAACTTCAAGAGGAGTATGCTTAATTTATTTTATATTTTCTTTGCATTATATTTTCATTTTAGTTTATGTTAAACATGTTGATGATTATTTTATTGAGAATGGATTTGATTAGTTCTTTAGATTTAGTTTACTATTGTTGTTGATGATTTGCTAGTTCAGTTGTTTCCAATTCGAACTAATATCAAGTTCTTTGTTTTGAGATTGGATTTGATGTTTGCTATATTGTTCGGACTATTATTATTATAAAATCCCCATTTTTACTTCTTTTTTTGCATGGCTTTTTTTTCTCCTATGGAAGGTGCTGATGTGAAACATATGTGAATGGATGGTGAATTAGGAACTTGCACGCTTGATCTAGAGAACAATATTATTTGAAAGCTTTTAAGCGATAAAACGACGAGATAAAACACGAGCGTGGTGTCATAAGTTTAGGCTAAGTCACATACATAAAAGTTAAAACCACAAAAGTAATCAATTACTCTTAACTACAATATCAAATGACCACCCCTAGGGGTAAAATGGGAAAACATGAAAACAAAATAAACTAGTACATAAAACAAAAAAGAAAATAATAAACTCCACATCATAGCCGTCGATCTTTTGATGTCCTCATCAGGTGCACTCTACAATTTTTGTTTTTCGATACTGTAGTGTCAGTTATGACTTTCCTTCTTTTTCTCGATATTTAACTATGGTTGAAAGATAATTTAGTTGATAATTAGATTTTTGGATATCATCCAGTGTGAAATATGGGGTAAACCAAATGTCTATGTCATATTGCAGATGTAGAACACCTACATCATGTAAATGTTGCATATAATGCATCCCAGAATCAGAGAGGTTGATTTGGATACTTATTAATACTTGCGAGAGTTAAGTGTGGAAAATCGAAATTTGTGGTTTTTGGCTAGATCTTGTAGGATTTTTAGAAGTTTTTTATTTTGGACCTTTGTGGGGCATATAAAGTGATCCTGGAGGCATACAAAAAGTATTTATCATTGAGTTTTGAAATAAAATTTCAGTTTTCCTCAATTATTACTTGTTTGTTGGTTAGATGTGTATTCTCTTAGCACTTTGCAGGTGTTGACAAGCATCTCCGGGAGAAAGTCTCATTATTTTTGTGTCAGGCTTGAATCTTCTTTTTGGTTTATTTCTATCATTATTCTTGTTTTTAATTTATTTGTTTTGTGCGTATGATATGCTTGATTAAAAAAACCTTGGTTGTTGTTGTATATTTGTTCACTTCTCTCTTTTTTTTTTTTAATTTGAAATTTAAGATTTTGATGATTATTAAATTATTATTTGGGATGAAAGGAATGTACTTGTTATTTTTACTTAAAAAACAAACGATTTTTACTAAGCTACTTGCGGATTGTGATTTTTTTCTAATATTTCAATGTACAAACATTATAATCATTATATGGTGTATTGATAACCTTAGACCCTTAACCGTCATACACCAACTTGCTCTTCTACTCTTCCATGAGCAAGGTTAGCTCCAAGAGTGTGCTTTAAAGCATTCTCTTAATAACAACTATTTTATCTGGGTATTGCGGACTCATACCAGGAATTCTTTTATTTTTTAAACGAGAATAACCCATTTTTTATTCTTTACATAGTTAAAACTGTTTGGAAAGAGCAAAAATTGTGTTTAGTAATCTGCTTTTCCTTTCAATCTTCTGCAGGTAAAAGGTTGTGGAGAAGCATCATGTGACTCTCTCTTTTCAGCACCTATACAAGGCTATGTGCTTGGAATATTGTCTGCTTGTCTTTCCGCCCTTGCTGGTGTTTACACAGAATATCTGATGAAGAAGAACAATGACAGCCTTTATTGGCAAAATGTGCAACTGTACGCGTAGGTATTTTTTATCCCTTCTGGAATTTGTAGCACAACTTTGCAGTTGTAATGACTAGGAACTCAGGTTTCTTGTGCTTCAGTGTTAAAGTACATCCCTGATAAAGTTTTTCTAGGAGTTAATTCCTTAATTTTTGTTGTTGTTTCATAACAAAATATATCAGGTTTGGTGCGATGTTTAATTGTGCACGGCTTCATTGGGATGATTATAGTGGGGGATATGAGAAGGGACCTTGGTGGCAACGCCTCCTCAATGGGTACACATTTACCACCTGGATGGTTGTACTAAATTTAGGATCGACTGGCTTGCTGGTTTCATGGTTGATGAAATTTGCTGACAATATTGTTAAGGTAAGTCCGTCAAGTACTATCATATATTAGTGATTTCGTTTTGATTTGTGGTAACACTTGTACTTTTATTTCATGGATTCCGCTACTATTTTTTTATGATTATAGTTGTCACACCCTAAAAAAGTTTCTCATGAAGTGATGGAGGTCAGGAGGTGAACTGTCGCTTGCTTGAGCAGTTCCTTACCCACAAGTATCCAATAATTGTTAGAGCTATCCTGAGGCTGTTGTACTTGAAGGCAATTCTGAGCTAAAGTCAGCTTATTGTGGGTGAAAAAAAAAGGTCATCTAAGTAGAATTAAGGACAATAGCACACTTTCTCAATATACCTGTTGCATGCCGGAACATCCGTGGCAGTAGATAGATGGTGAGTTTAATGTCCTAGCTTTGTACGAAGATCCAGCACGCACATATAAGAGAGGGGTGCAAAAGTCATAAGTGACCCCTGAATTTTTATGTGAAAAATACTGAAAAGGTGAAAAATCATGGGTTCTTGTCCAGTTGAAATGTTTTCACTAACATTAAATGTTGATTACAATTGATGTCCTTTCTTGGGGGAAAGTGTTGGCACAACGTGTAAATATACATCATTTAGAGCATATTATATGGTTAGAGTTGAAAGAATCCAATGACATGAGAGTTGTTCTCAAGTGAATGTTGGTCAATTCATTTAGTCGAGAGGATTGTAGTCGGGCAATAGTGGCCAGAGGAACCATAGTTTGGCGACTAAGGCTGAAGGTACCGTAGCGGGGCGAAAGAGGTTAGAAGTACCATAGTTAGGAGACGATGGTCAAAGGGACCGTAAGTCAGGAAACGATGGTCCAATGGACTATAGTTGGTAGGCGATGGAGGTCGAAAGGATTGTAGTCGGGCGATGAAGGTCAGAGGGATTGTAGTCAGTGAGCAAGTGAGGTCAAAAGGATTGTAGTAGGGTAATTGTGGTTCAAGGATCATAGTCGGGCAACAAAGGTTGATGGGACTGTAGTCAAGCGACGATGGTTAGAGGGACTGTAGTCGGACGATGGTGGTCAGAGAGACCGTGGTTTGTGAGTGACTGAGGTCGAAGGGACTATAGTCGGTTGATGATAGTCCTAGGCATTGTACTCGAGTGATTGTGCTCGGAGGGACCGTGGTTGAATGATTGAAGTTAGGGATCGTAGTCGGACAATTGAGGTCGGAGGGACCGTAGTACTGAGGTTGAAGGACTGGCAACGGAGGTCGGAATGATCATAGTCGGGCGACGGTGGTCCGAGGGACCGTACTGGGCAAGTGATCGAGGTTCGTAGGACTATAATAGTTAGGTAACTGATGTCAGGGGGACAGTTTTCGGGCGATAGTGGTTGAAGGGATCATAATCGGCGAGCAACAGAGGTCCGAAGAACCGTAGTCGGCGGGTGATGGAGGTTGAAAGGATCGTAGTTAGACGATGATGGCCCAAGTATCGTAATCGGGTGACGGTGGTCTAAGGGACCATGGTCGGAGACTCGGAGTCTCCAGTCGATAGGGGTTGGAAGGACTGTAGTTGGCGAGCAACAAAGATTAAAAAGACCTTAGTCTGACGATGGTGGTCCAAGGATCATAGTCTTGGAACGATGGTTCAAGGGTGTTGGTTTTGTCGGGTTTGCAATTATGGATAGAATATATAAGCAAGATTTCAACATCTAGATTGGCCACATTTTTCGTGTATATTTTCTTGCAGAAAGGCAAGGGAAGTCTTCCAGAGCCTTTTAGTTAACTGGGCCGTCTTTAACTCTCAAGTACAGTAGCTAAACTGACTTGCAATAGTCGTTCAATTTTCTTTACTTATGTTAGGTGTCTTCTTGTAGACATCTTGGATCTTTTTCGATTATTTGTGAGACCTGTATTTTTTAAAAGCCACGAGTTTATTTCTTTTGAATGATATGTTTGCGTTATTAATCCAAGCTTTTCTTCTTAAATAAAATTATGTTTTGCAAAAATTGTTGGTTCTTACTGAGATCTATTATAAAACCTCGGACACTTTGTTGCCCGCAGAGTAGATTTTTAAATTTGCTGCAAGCTAACTTCATTTGTAAAATCACATTTTGATCAATCTACAAGGTCTACTCAACTTCAATGGCAATGCTGTTGACAACGGTTCTATCTGTCTATCTTTTCAATTCTCAGCTCACCGTACAGGTAAATTTTGTGCTTGCCTTACTAATTATTTCAGATGATTTAGTTTTAGGTTTCGTTTGAGACGACTTTTTTCCTGCTTCTTAAAACAATTTTTTAGTACAAAAATTAAAATTTTTATACTAAGAAATTGCTTTAAGTAGCAATAAGAAAGCTGTCCCAAATAAGGCCTTTGTTACCTATCTACTTTACAAACTATCTATTTTTTTATTGAGTAACTTGAACTATTTCTTTTGATCAGCTCTTCTTGGGTATTATAATCTGCATGATCTCATTGCACATGTATTTTGCACCTGTTCGCATGCTTGTTGATTTGCCTGCTACATCGAAGTCGGTCTCAAGCACTCTAAAAGAAGTCACTGTTGAAAATCATGAATAATGATGATTTGAGGTATTGTTTTGGAAAAAAGTTGGGTGATGATATACTAACGAAAATTTGATTAGAATGTGTTTTAAAAATTTTTAATTTGCTTTGAGATGAGTGCAATATTATGGATTTATAGTTGATTGATTATTCATATATTGTACATATTTCAAAGCAAATTTAGGCTTCGTTTGGAACAGCTGTTTTACTGTTTCTTAAAGTAATTTTCTAGTATAAAAACTGCTTTAAGTAGTAAGAAAGTCGTCCCAAATCAAACCTTAATGTTTTGAAAATCCATTATGAGCAAATTTCAGTCGGATTATCATGACCAAAATTTTCTCCTACTCATTTTATATTTTCATCTATTGATTAATTAACTATTTTTTTTATTGAATGAAACATGCATTATAAGAATGGTGGCAGAAGCATTTTGAGAATACAAGCTTAGTTTCAAAAGAAGCTTATGTGATAAAAAAACATAGAGTTTGCATGGTGAGTAACTATGTGAATATTTTCATAAGACTATTTCTTATGTAGCAGACGCATAAGAAATTAGTGTTACTCAGTAAGTACTGTTTCAGGATTAATCATTCTTGATATATGCAATGATCTGAACAGCAGGGATGACTTTATGGACTTTTCCAAGTTCACAAAATAAATTTTTTTGAGATTCTTTTTGACTTATTAGCTGTTTTGTAGTTACATGATTCCATTTTAATTGACAAGTTCAGTTTTTTTTTGGTGTGGGGATGTTGAGTATTTAAGCATAAATTTGATGTCTGAATTTTTTTCTTTTTTTATATTCTATTCTGCACGAGTGTAACTTTAGTAGTAATAGATTTAGTGCGGGGATTGTGACTTTGGGCGGTCAAGTCATTAATAAGAGTGCGTGGTTTAGATATCTTGAGTTTATTGTTCATAGTGATGGTGAAATACTGAAATAGATGGGGATACTATTAGTAGAATTCAAGTTGGATAGTTGAAGTAGAGTAATGCATCGGGCTTGTTGTGTGATAGAAAAGTACCCCTCAAACTTAAAGCGAAAATTCTATAAGATGGTGGTTAGACTTGCAATGTCTTATGGAGCAAAATGTTAGCCATTAAAATAGCAGCATAAAATTAAGTCTTACAAAGATGAGGATGCTTGGGTGGATGAGCAGCTTCACTCTTAGAGACGGAATGCGAAATGAGTATATACGTGAAAATGTTGGTGTAGTTCCAGTGGCAAATATGATTAGAGAGAGTCGCCTTAAATGGTTTGGACACAAAATGTTGGCCTTATGATGACCCGGTTGGAAGAATAGATGTAATGGATTTAATCTATATTAAGAAAAGGTAGAGATATACCTAAAAAGACCTGGTTAAAAATATTCAAAATGACATTTTTTTTTATTATATTTAAGTAAAAATTTGATTATTAATAGGATACAATGTAGAAAAATGATTCATATAGCTGATCATACGTAGTGAGATAAAATCCTGATGTTGTTGTTTTAATATTCTATTCTGGTGGTGGGATGGTGATTATTTTTTATCAAAACGCGGTGTCATTCTTAATTTTTTATGAAATTTTTTTGGAATGATTTTTGATAAATTATAATGTATGTGATTAGAATTCATGATCTTAGAGAAATGCCTCCTTTTTTAACCATTGGGCTGCTAATCTTTTAAAGCATTGGACTAACTGTGGCTCATTAGGCATCACCGAGTTTGGACAAAATAGCTTTGGTCTTAATATTCCATGATGCAGCTTAATGTTTTGGGAAATCCTGATTTTAATCTTCATTGTATTCCGTTGTTTGATTACAAAAACGAGCATCTAGTTGCATAATTTTACTCATAAATGATCAAACTAAGGAACTTTTATTAGGTCCGGTGTAAGGATGTAGAGGAACGTCTAATCGGAGGCAAAATCCCGCCAAAAAACTCGGTATTTGCTTGGTATTGCTAGGTATTATTTGAAAAAATGATGAATACCGCTCTGTGAAGACTAATACCGAGTTATACCGAGCAATACCGAGTTGTACTGAGTTTTTTCTAGGAAAAACTCGGTACAACTTTTGTATAACTCAGTATTGGGTCTTCACGTGATGGTATTCCTCGTTATTGTTTGGTATTGCTTGGTATTTATTCGGTATTTCTCATTTTTTGGCGCGATTTGGCCTCCGACCGGACGTTCCTCTACGTCCGGTCGGAGGACGTAATAATTGTTCCAAACTAAGGCTTCATTTAGGACGGTTTTTTTACTGTTTCTTAAAGCAGTTTTTTAATTAACAATTTTTAATTTTTGTATTAAAAAGTTGCTTTAAGAAAATGTAAGAAAGTCGTTTCAAACGAAGCCTAAATCAAATGTCATTGATCTAAGTACTCGTTGACCTTCATCTTTTAAGTGCTCTATCAAGAAATTCTTAGTAAAATTACCTCATCACTTTTTATTCCATCTTTCTATATGTGCACATTGGAATTTTACTATTTAAGTCTCTATGAAGGAAAAAATTTCTTGTTAAAATCTCTATGATTGATGTACTACTTCTATTAATTATTCATTAATGAAGTTTAATTTGGGGATTATTTGGGATGTGTAGCATTTTGTAAAGGTAATTTTGAAGCAATTGTGAAAAAGAAATTAAAAATTAAAAAAAAAAAAGAAAACAAAAAGAGAAATATGTATATAAGAATAGCTGTTTTCTAAGAACTATTATATAGTAACAATTTTATTTGTAAAATACTGTCTTTTAATCATAAAATTTTAAAAAAAAATTAGAAATTAGAAAGAAAGTAATAATCAAATAAAATTATGTTAGTGGTGATCTTTTTTTTAGACTTTTGAGTGAATTAAGATAAATTAAAATAAATATTATATATGTAGGTTTCGAACTTAAGACCTCTTAGTTAATAATTAAAATTGTCAACCAACAGATCTAGATCGGAGAATTGTTTACGCATCGGCTAGGAATATTTTCTTACTTTAATAAAATAGAAGATATAAATTTTACATTATGTGACTTTTTTCACTACATCAGCAAATCAATCAATAATATACTTACTACATATTTAATCCAATAAACTTTTGAGCAATTAAAAAAATGTATAAATGCATCATGTAGTTAGAGTAATTGTAATTAACTTAGGTTTTATCTTTTAAAGTAAATTTTTAATAAAAATTAATTTTTTCTATATAAAAAATTACTTTAGGAAGCATAAAAAAACGGTCTTCAATGAAGCCTTAAGACTTAAGAGAATTCCAATCTTTATAAAAATTTTGTGAAAAATTATTCCTACAGCTGCTTCCAACTCATCATCTTATTTTTCAAAAGCTAATCACTAAGGGGTTGTTGGAGTTTCTCTTTATTCTGTGCCTGTGGCCTCCATAACCTTTCAAATAATTTCTAAAAAGATAGACTTTTTTTCTGGAACCTTTTCTCAAAGCCTGCCTGCTTACACAGCTCCATGTGATGGATTCCAATTCTGATATGAGAATCATGAAAAATTATTTGATGCGGAGTATGCACCGTTCGCACAAGTACTGGATACCTAGTGATATCCAGCGGTACTCAGCAATACCGAGTGCCGGTATCTAGCCGGATGTAGTGCTTGTGCGGACGGTTCTCCCTGTCCGCACTCCGCATCTAATAATCTCAAAGTGACGGATCAGATGATTCTTCTTCTAGAAAATAAATTATATCAACATATTCTTATATAAATTATATTATAATATTTTCATGAAAATTATATTGAATTGATTTAAATGGTATTGATTTGTTTTGATATTAATATTACATATGAAAATTTTTTATTGTATTAATCTCAAAGTAAATTTATGATTGTTAAGCTCATTTATTTAGTAAGAAAATCAATTCATTGGAATTTAAGTATCTTTCATATTTGTTGTCAGGCCAAAATTAGAATTGCTAATTTGAGTTTTATTTGTACAACATCAACATCAAGTTTTTATCTCATTATGTGGATTAATTATTTTTGTGCGAATGTAGAATGCGGTTCGGAGACCATTCATAATCTGCCACGTCACCCCTGCACTCGGTGCCGCGACTCAGTATCGCTGATGTGGCGCATTCTGGTTGGTCTTTGGACGGCATTCTCCGTCCAGTCTCCACATAATAATTTCTCCACTGTGGGTTCAGCTACATGAATCATTTTTTCTTCGTTGTAGCGTTTTAAGTGTTTCATTAACACAAATATTTTAAGGAAATCATGTTATAACTATTCGATGAATTTTATGATGGTTGTCGACTATGTAATGCTACCTTCCACTTTTCTCATATAAAACTTCGAACCTGACAATAGCAGTGTACTAAGACGAAAAACTCTCTCAACCGTTACAAAATGTTTAGCATGCAACACTGTAATTGTGCATTTAAAATTATCCATGTAATTTTAAATTTTAAAAATTTTTATCAACCCACCTAAATGTTTTTTTCGCCAAAACAAAAAAATAAAAAATAATAAAATCCATTTGTGTGTCCAAATCAAGTCATTTAAGTATTCCCCGTATTCTTCTATCTTTATGTCTCTTCTAATGTCACAACTTCATGATTTATTTAAACTGTAATTTGAATAATTGAATCATAATATCCATCCTAATTTTTTAACTAAGATTAATTTATAATGATTATATTATTTTAATTAAATATTCATCTATAATACTATTTGTTCTTCATGAAGGAACCTTAATAACTCAAAAATTTTCCATTTCTTGGACAATATAGCAATCACATATAATTCTTTACAAATGCAAAAGCATTAAGAATGACAATCTTCTTATTTTAAATGTTATTATTTACTTCATATGGATGGAGAGGAACAACAGAAGGTTTAAGTCTGTTGTTTTATGTACCAATTCTCTGATTAAGAAAATCTCTAAAACAATCATTATCAAATTAATGGGATGGAAGAATGGCAATGAGATAAAGGAAGCATTGAATCTGGTTTACTACTGATGTGATTTCTTTTTATCTCTAACTCGTGAAGGAAGATGTTGCAGCTTGCTGGAATAAATGAAATAGTTGCTATGGGATTGCTAGTGTCAAAAATTTTTGATGCCCGTCCTTACTATGTCGATGACCATGATCTGATTGGATGTCTCTGTGGCAATCTAAAGCTCGACAAGCAGGTTATTGGGCCGTGGACAATGATGATCACCTGCTACCCACTTTCCGGACGGCCCACGGGCAACCAAAGATGGAAGGATCTTACGTTCTATGAAGCCAAATTTATTCTGAGTCCCTCCCTCCCAGCTTCACAGGCTTTTTAGTCTGTTCATTTCAGATAACATCTGGTCAAATTTTATGTTTTTATTATATGTTTTTACTATTTTTTCAAGTTCTATGATGTATCTTTTTTGTAGTTTTTAGTTATTTTTGTTGTTACGTGTGAACTTTTATGTTTCTATTTCTGACTCTGTAATTCTTTTTTGTTATCAATAAATTGGGCTATGCCCTCAATTTTTTCCCAAAAAATAAAAAAAAATAATACTCTAAAAAACATTAAATATGATCTAAATGTCATTTTCAGATTTCTGATAAAAAATGGTGACATTTTGTTCTTAATAAAATAATATTTCGAGAAAGATATAATGCTGCCGAAAAATATTATCTTGTATTAAAATAATATATTTAAATTTGTACATAAATTATTAAAAAAAAAAAGAGCTAATGGAAATTCTTAAGCATATTATTAACAATATAATTACTTAATTAGCTAATAAGCTCTAATTAAATATTTTAAACATTTAGGCCGCTTAAGATATTAAACTCACATGCATCACGAAAAAAAACGACGCTGCGTGGTCCCCACCAACAAGGCATGTGGGGCCCACGCATGAGGAGAACAGCCTGGCTCGGTGGAAGCAGCGCATATGCGCTCTCACATGTATGGGGCCCACATTTCCCGCCACCTCAGCCTTCCTCTTCGTATAAGATGCCCTAATCACCGTCCATCTTTTAATGCTCGAATCTCACTCCAAATTTCATTTTCAATACCTCATAGGATTCTCTCTCTCTCTCTCTTCCACATTCAAAACCCTAGCTAAGCACTACGCATTGCTTTCTTCGACGAAACCCTAGGCATCTACGCTCTATTCCTTCCCCTATCGAAGCGGAAAGAGATCGATCAATCAATCGATCCAAGCGCGACTCTTGACGCAGGGGATGGCGGGGATCCCGAGTTTCTCTTTCGTCGCTCTGGCCATTGCGGCCTTCATGACCAGCTTCGTCTTGCGGGCCGCTCAAGCGCAGGCTCCTGCGCCTGCTCCGACCAGCGACGGTCAGTTCTTTCTATCTGGACCTCTGATCTTTGGTCTGCCTCATTTGTTCGCACTTTTTTTTTAATCAATTTCTTTAGAATCGATTATTTCGTATTTGTAGGAACTTCAATCGATCAAGGAATCGCATACATCCTGATGCTAGTTGCACTGATTCTCACCTACCTCATTCACCCATTGGATGCTTCCTCTTCCTACAGGCTGTTCTAAATCTTCCATGAATCATTTGATGTTTGGGTATTGAAGAAATGAGTTGATGGTAGAGGTTATATGATGCTTGTGTAAAGTTGATTGTATTTTTCATTGTTTGGGGTTTGAACTTCTTGCTGATTTTTTTTTTTTTTTTGCTAATGGAGGCTACTTTTCTTTGTTCTCTGTGAAATTCTTGTAGCTTAATTTGAAGTGTTGTTGTACTCTTATCCTTCTCATGTTAACCCTTTTTTTTTTTCATGTTAACCCTGTTAAAGATTTGCTTTTGTCATAGAGGCTGCTAGGATTTTTTTTTAAACATATTTAATTTTTTTGTTTTTAAAAATTATCCAAGCTATTTTAAAATATTTTTTTATGTATTCCTGAAATTAAAAATATAGCCTGATGCGATGTTCAATGAAAATAAAAAACTATACTTATTGATATCAAATATATTTATATGTTGCTTTAAATATATAAATTGTTGCGTCCTGGAGTATTTGCGACGATAGAGAAATATAAATTTTAACGTCTGAGCGTTGTACGAAAATTTGGCACACAATCAAATAAGAGTGTAGCATTCATATGAGACACTAGAATTTTTAAGTGAAAAACTCTTGAAAGGGAAAAATCATGGGGTCTAGTTCAGTTTGAATGAATCCACTAGTATTTGTAGTTGATTACAAATAATATCCTTCCTTAGGGGGAAGGCCTTGACTCTATGTACATCATATGCAGTACATTACATGGTGAGAATACAAAGAGATATTGTTGACGTGTTCATTTGGTCAGATGGATTGTAGTCAATGGACAACGTAAGTCGGATGGACTGTAGTAGGCAGGCGATGGAGGTCAGAAGGATTGTAGTCGATTGGCGGTAAGTCAGAAAGATCTTAGTCGGCAGGCAACGGAGGTTGGAAGGACTGTAGTCGGTGGGCAACGTAAGTCAGAAAGACCGTAGTCGGTCGGTGACGGAGGTCGGAAGAACTGTTGTCTGATGATGGAGATTAGAAGGATGACGTCAAGTAGAAGTTCATCTATGGGTAGAAATCCCACATTGGATAGTTATCCAGTGAAAATCCAACACGGAGCAGAGTCTAATGTCATGTAGAAATATAGTGACGACCAGAGGTCCATCATTGGGTAGAAGTCTGAATTTAGTTGGTGGCCGGGGAGAACTCCGGCGTTAGATGATATTTGGGCAAAACTCTGGCGCCATCGGGCAGAGTTCCGACATCACTGGAAAGTCGGGCGGAATTTTGGCATCACTTGAAAGTCGGGTGGAATTCCGGGGTCACTTGGAAGTCGGGCAGAATTCTGGCGTCATTCGGAAGTCAGGCAGAATTCCCGCGGTGGTGGTCGAGGAGTTTCTTCCCTCCTAATTGTCTCGTCTTCCTTCTCTTCTTGCTTGGGTCCCTCTCAAGATAAATGAGGGACTATTTATAGTTTTTTGAGGATGACATGACCCTTAAATAGGAGGAGGATCAAGGGCAAATGTGGAGTGGTTAGGATAGACGACTGATATGGAATTCTTTGATCGGGAACCGTTCTTCAAACAATTGAAGGTCTTAATGATATTGGAATTCATCGATCTTGGGCTAGTTTGGATTCCTCTCGTCAACCCGCTCGATTCGACTATAAGCATGTCACGTTTGGAAATCGTTTGGTAATCCAAATTGTGATTCGAACCTTCCAACAACGCTTCGGGTCCTTGATTTGGACTCATTTGGGCTCGAATTGAGTTGAATTTGATGTCGGTATGTTCGTATTTCCGAGACGCTTAGTTCGACTGTAAGTTTGCTGAAATCGGAGTACATGTGATCCCATATTTAATTTTTGAAATTTCCGGCTTGATTTTGCCTCCAGATTCATGCCTGATCAAGATAATTTTTTATGATATCTCATAAATAAAAAACATTATTAAAACTAGAAAGGAATTCGAAACTTCCCTATAGTTTTTAGTGGAGAAATTTTATGAACCATCCTCTTAATAGTCGTAATTAGTTATAACACCGTTAAAAAAAAATTTAATTTAGACATCCGCTGGCGGTGCAAACGACCGGTCGTTGACGTGGAGTCAGTCGCGGGCGGTCTGATTTAAGGAAAAAAATAAACATAAGCGGCGTGTAAACACTAAACACTTGCAATTCTGCACTCTATTTTAAAAAAATAAAAAAATTTAAGAGGTGAAATATAGTTATGTTATATATTTTGTATGGCATCAAAATTTAATATTACATATGTTCTATTTATTTTTAGATTATTTGACTATTTATTTAAAATTGAAAAAATTTGAATAAATGTTATGTTAAGGTTAATTTATTAATTAGTTGTTTTTTTAATTGGAAAATTTAAATGGCAAAGTTTTAAACTTTATCTAATATTAAATTATTTAATTTAATTCGGCATTTAAAAAAATTAAGAGTAATCAAAGTCATCCGTTTAACTATTTTTTTTTTTTTTGGACATTTAGGCCATTTAAGGCAAACTCACACACACAACGCATACACAGAGACTCGAACCTTAGACCTCTTAGTTGAAAGTCTTAGCTCTCAACCAATAGGCCAAGGAGAGTTGTGTGTACATAATTGTTGATTAATTGAAATTTATGCCCCCTCTAATAGTCCAAATAATATAGGATTTTATTATCATCTAAAAACTTTTTTTTTTTTTTTGCATGTGATCCATCTTTTGAAATAAGCATCACTAGCATTAATTAAATTTCAATCAAAAGAATTTCATAAAAAAATAAAAAATATATTCTTCGAAGCGATTAGAGAAGAGTTTGATGAACTGTTCATTGCATGATTTATTTGGGAAATGCAGTATCTCAAAAGGATGTAAGAGATTGTGATGGTTAAAATTCAAAAGGGAAATAAATGATGCGAGTAAAGTTTAAGAAGGTGAATATAATACATAATCTAAAAAATTTTGATCAGAACAACCTCTTCCAATTTTTCCACACCTATACTTAGGCAAAGCATCCCATTTAAATACCTGAAGGGCCATAATTTAGTGGAGATATCCTTACCCAAATTTACAGAGAATGAAGTTTATAGCCATCCTATTTATTATTTTGAAATAAGTATCGGCTGTGGCTTTGATTGGGGCAGCTTTTTTTGCTGCTTTTTAAAATGACTTTTTAGTACAAAAATTTCTAATTCACGAAATTTTTTTATTAAAAAGCTGTTTTAAAAAGACAACAAAAAAAAAAAATTGTCTCAAATGAAACCTAAATAATCAAAACTTAGTATTGATAGCCGCCATCTCAACAAAATTTGCTCCAATTTGACATCAAAGAGGAATGATAAAAAAATCTAGAATCAATAGGAGAATCTGCTCTACATTTAACACATAGGCTTTCTTTAAGAGAGCTTTCTTAGACCATCTCCAACCATTCGACCAACAGCCGAATGGAGGCCCTCAAACGTCGCAACCGAACGCCATTTGATCGCAGTTGAACAGTGCAACGTCAATATTGGCGTCGCACTGTACACTTGCGCCATTTCTTTCTCTCTACCGAACTCGTCTGAGAAAGGCGCGAAAGAAACGAGCGATGATTTGGGGGCAAAATGGCATTCCACTGGAGATGAATCACAACACTTTTTGATTTAACTGCATTTTGCAGTGAAAAATGAGAGTTTCGGTTGGAGATGCCCTTACTGCTTTCCAAAACAGCTTTCTAGTATAAAAAAATTTTAAACTAAAAAGTTGTGTAAGAAAGCATCAAAAAAGCTGTCCCAAACAAAATCATAATCTATCCATGCATAACATTCTTGGTATAGCTGTCAACTAAATATGAAATAATAATAGCTGAAAGGCCAAGGAAAACAAGGGGAAAAATCTTAAACCTCAAATGCCTCCCCCTCTCAATTTAATCCTCAGGAAAGATATTTTAAAAGTTTAATCACCAAATAAATAAATAAAAAGAACTTCTCGTAAATTAAGGTTTCAGTGTTTACCCTTACTTATTTGGTCTTCCTCAGCACGGTTCTGTTCAGCCAGAGAGAATTTCTTCACTTTCTGGGGAATATAGAACAACAAGAATGTTAATTAAAGAGTATACATCAAGAATAATGAGGAATTTACCATGATCTGTTAAACAAACAGTATTTGTGTTCTCATAATCTGTAAGTGCTTATTCACATTTGCCAAACACTGTAGGAGCAATGCTACAGTATTTTTCTTTAAACAATGCAGATAAGATTTTATTAATAAAGAAATAAACTATACACAAAAAATGAAATATTATCCAAAGTATATTTAGGGGTTGGCTTCATGAATATTCCATTCCTCTCAAGCACTACATGAAAGTTTTTATTTTTATTCTAAAATATATTCTTCTTAAAAAATTGAAGTCTCAAAAAATTCTGAATTATTTATTTTTTTATGAATATTCCTCCATTACTTTTTATTACTATTAAAATAAAAATTCATGTTGTTTATTTGATATTTCCTAAACCCATGGCATGCTATTAGGAAGGTTTTACTTATACAAGCAAAGACTTCGAGGCATTTTTTAGAATGAATAGTGGCTGGATTATTAATCTACAGCATTGATTTTGAATTTCCAAACCTTTTTCCTTCACTCAGATGCACATCATCCAACAAAAGCTAAGCCTACATATTTAATTTTTAAACTCCTCAACAAGAAAAAGGACAATGGTAGAAACTAGCAAATGAAACTAGAAACAAATTTACATTAATTCACATAAAGAGGGAATAAGCCGTCAATCAAAACTGTCCGCAATTTTGAAACAAAAAAGTATGAAAATAAATCTTAATGTTCAGCTTTGAACAACATCTATAAGACATATCAACTGTAAAGTTGACATCATATCGGTGATTGAAGAAAAAGGAAATACGGAATGACATTTTAGGCTTTATTTGGGACGACTTTATTCTTGCTTCTTAAAACAATTTTTTAGTACAAAAATTGAATTTTTTGTACTAGAAAGCTGCTTTAAGAAGCATTAAAAAAACCGTCCCAAACGAAGCCTTAGAGAAGTAACATCCAGAAAGCAGAGGTTGAATTGCAAAGGCTAATTTAGATTCAAAGAAAATAATAATTATTAAATAATAAAGGTGGGCAAAAAATGTGCATGGCATCTTCATTCAGAACTGCTAGATTTTGTATGCTACATCTATAAAAATCAGTCATAAAAAGAGAGAGACAATAATAATAGACCAAGCGGGAAGAAAAACGAGCATCATCATCACCATGATAACCAGCCATAACATAGTTATTAGAGGCCAATTTTATGAACTTTCATTCAACATTCATTTATGTTGAATGTTGTATCAGATTTTTAATCTATTATGCATAAATCTTTGTAACAACTTTCTTGGAGTCATCTTTGCTCTTATCTTTTTTGATAATTTTATCAACACGTAGTACATGTTCTAAATACTCTGTTTATTTTTCATTACCTTATCATCAATAATGCTATTCCTAAATCTATACTTCCTAGTTTTACACCTTAGCATTCACATGTCTAGCACACTCAGGCTATTAGCTTGTTATTGACTTTCTCACTACTCAACCTTTGGACCCATACATATTATCTATTTAATTATAGTTTTATAAATTTTCTTTTAAATATCATCACATATAATATTTAAGGGGGACTTACTATTTTAAAAATTCATCTTTAACTCCAGATATGACATCCTCATCTAAAGCCCAATTCTTTTGAATATGAGACCCAATCATCTAGGAGGCTCTCAAAAATTTAATTTAGCCCAAATGTAAATGAATTGAGTAAAAATGAGGCTTAACTATGCCCATTAAGATCAATAAGCTTCATACAAGCTTAAAATATAAGGAGACATGATATCAAGGTGTGATCTTAATTGATGATAAATGGGTTTAAAAATAAGAAGATTATACATAATTTTCATAAAAATAATTAGGAATTTAAATTTGAAGTTTATTTCAACATTTGAATAAATCAAAACCATCGCAGCAATTCAAGTAGTTTTTATGTAAATCAAAAGTAACTCCATGAGTCAAGCTAAATGAGGATGATCATAAGAAGGGGGGTGAGAGAAGATTTTTAGGTATACCTCTACCTTTTTAACATAGGTCAAATTTAATACTACTACTCTCCTAACAGGGTTATCGGAAGGCCACCGTTTTACATGACCAAACTATCTAAGGCGACCCTCTCTAATCTTATTTGTCACTGGAACTACTCCAACCTTTTCATAGATATGCTCATTTCATATCATGTCTCTAAGAGTAAATCCAATCATTCACCTGAGCATCCTCATCACAGCAACACTTAATATTATGCTTCTCTTTTAATGACCAAAATTCTATGCCATAAAGCATTGTAGGTCTCACCATCATCTTATAAAATTTTTTCCTTAAGTTTGACTACTACTTTTCTATCACACAACAAACCGGAAGCATTCCTCCTCTTCAACCATCCAACTTGCATTCTACTAATAATATCATCATCTATTTCACCATCACTCTGAACAATAGACCCAAGATATCTAAAACGAGTACACTTATTAAAGACTTGATCGCTCAAAGTCACAAACCCCCCGCTAGATCTATTACTACTAAAATGACACTCCATGTATTTGGTTTTAGATCCATTCAAACAAAAACCTTTAGACTTTAAGGCTGACCTCCATAATTCGAGTTTACCTTCAACTCCCTCTCTATTCTTATCAACAAGAAAAATATCATCAGCAAAAAGCATACACCAAGGTACATTCTCTTGCAAATGTCTAGTGAAAACATCCATGACTAAAGCAAAAAAGATAAGTACTTAAGGCTAATGCTTGTGTAATCCAATTAAAATAGGAAAATACTTGGTCAAACCACCTTGTGTTGGAACACAACAACTCATGTATGCATATCCCTAATGACTTGAATATAAGCATTATTAACCCTTTCTTTTCAAGAACTCTCCATAGCACTTCTCTTGGAACTTTATTATATGTTTTCTCTAAATCAATAAATATCATTTGTATCCTCCTTATTCTCTCTAAACTTCTCCATCAACCCTCTCAATAAATGAATAGCTTCCATAGTATACCTACCCGACATGAATTCAAATTGATTTTGAGAAACATCAATATCATGTCGTAACCTATGTCTGTAACTCTCTCTCAATGTTTTAAAGTATGACACATCAATTTAATTCCTCTATAATTCGCACAATCTTGTGCATCACCTTTATTCTTAAAAATAGGAATCAATACGCTCACTCTCCACTCATCTGGCATCTTTTTAGTCTTCAAAATAATATTAAAAAAGTTTAGTGAGTCAAGAAATTCCTTTATCTCCTAAGCATTTCCACATATCTATTGGAATATCATCAGGTTCACTAATTTTTTCACGTTTCATTTTCTTGAAACTCCAAGCATATCCTTTGCAACATTCTTAATATTACTAGTTACTTCTTCCCACATAACATTCGCTTCCTCATGCACAGACAAAATTTTAAGATCTAAAATCTTATTCTCAAAAATATTTTTGTTAGTGTTCTTTAAATGCCCCCGTCTAATCTTAGAACAACGTTTTACTATATTTTTCATATTTTGCCCTTTCATATTAAAGTCCAAAACTAATAAGCAATGTTGGGTACATAAACTTTCACTTGGAATAACTTTATAATCTTTGCAATCTAAATGATTTATTTTTTTATAAGAAAATAATCAATCTAAATTTTATTATATCCATTCTTATAAGTAACGAGATGCTCATCTCTTTTCATAAATAAGGTATTAGCAATTACAAAATCATAAGATAGAACAAAATCTAATATAGTTTTACCACCTTCATTAATCATTCCAAACTCATAGCCACCATAAATACTTTTAAAATCATCTACCTCTCTACCAACATGTTTATTTAAATCTCCTCCAATAAAAACTCTTTTTTCAAGAGGTATCTTTTGAATTAATTTTTCTAAGTCATTCCAAATTTTAATTTTAAACACATCCAAATATATTTGAGAAACATAAGCACTTATAATATTAATAATCTTAGCATCAACAATAATCTTCATAATAATAATTATATCTATAATTCTATCAATTTTTATAATATTCTCCTTCAAACTCTTAACTATAATCACATCTACACTATTTATAATATGACTTCTATCAAAATATCAAGATTTAAATACTAAACTATTAATCTCCTTAGCCTTTTTTCCAACCGATTTAGTTTCCTGAATGCATGAAATATTTATCTTCCTATGAATTATAATATCAATTAATTCCATTAATTTGCCGGTAAGAGAAACTATATTTCAAGATCTTATCCGAATTCTAGTTTCATGAACTTGCCACATCTGTCCATAATATGGGAACTATTTCAAACTGCACCCGGGTGCCGATGCAACGACCCTTGCACACTTATCACTATATTCAGGCCATACAACGCATTGTTTCAGGGAACGCCCTAGCATTAGCACAATGTATTAAAGCAGACATGTCATGATTATTCGACAAGTTTTACGCTGGCTATCGATTACCTAACGCAACCCTCCACTTTTCTCATACAGAACTTGGGACCTGGCAATGGCAGTGTTTGACCTAAATCTAATAAAGAAATATCATTTATAATATTTTTCTAACCAAGTTTTTTTATATCTCTTTCTATATTAGATTTAAATGAGAATTTGATTCTTAACATGATACAATGGAGAAAAAAGATTCATATAGTCGACCCCACATAGTGGGATAAAAGCTTGTTGTTATTATTTAAACATGGTTACCTATTATTTATTTGTTATCATAGTTCTTGTGGCTGGATAATGTGGTACAGACATTGGTGATGTTGCATTAATTTTTTATTCATTAAAAAAAAATTTGCCAATTTTTGGCCTCGTACAAGTTGCAATCAAAATCACATTTTCTTAGGATATGTCAACGTGAGCATCGCCTTGACCCTTGGAAAACGGGTGATTTCCCTTTTTGTGCAATCATAATGCACAAAATATATGCCACATAACGAAAGCATTCGAGTCATGAAGACATATAGAACCTCAAAATACATAAAAAGGTAATCACATCGCTTAAAACGTAAGAATTGTTCACTGCCCCAGATCTTTCATCAATCCAATTGGATTGAGAACAACCAAAAACTAGTTTCCTTCAGTCATTTCTTGCACATTTTTTTACAATTGCTATATCCAGATTTAGGATATTTCAATGCATCAGATTTTTCCATCAATATATGATGAAAGGATAGCTATTTTGACAGGTTTGATAATTGCGTATGCAAAAATTAATCTGTAAAGAACTATCCCTTGAAGTGTAAATTACCTAGCATACAAATTCATTAATAACACAAACGAATATTCATTTGTTAAACTAAGAAGGTTCTACCATAGCAGTCAATTGATTTGAATTTCAACTTGAGAAGATTCTACAAGAGCACTCAATTGATTTTCAAATTTAATGATATCATTACTCAAATTGGATCCAAAATTAATCAAACATTAAGACAATTTCAAGGTTATAAATCCATACATTTTAGCTCTATAGCATACCATGGAATTTATATCAAATGCACAACAATTTATAAACAAATTAATAAGGTCTGCAAAAAATTTATTCAGGAAAAAAATATGATTGCTAGGTCTCCTCTCTTTCTCAACCAACCATTGTGATGTAGTAGATCGTAGGAAGAATCGACCTGCAAGAAAGATTTAATCCCAATCCAGGAAAGAGGCAAAAACACTAAGCTTTAAAGCTTAAAAGAGAGTAATATTTTCATTGATTCCTCAACTCTTCTTACATCATACTATATATAATACTTAGGTAGAAAACAAGAGAAAATTAGAAGATTCTTTGTAACAAACTACATAAGATATCCTAAGGATCATTTTAGGCTAAAGTGCTCCGCATCATTCTCCCCTTGCGTCAAAAGAGCTCAACTCCGTCGAGGCGCATTATGGAGGGGGAGATATATATATATATATATAATCAATCCACCAGGGTCGAAGACTTTGCATCTCGGATCCATTGCTTCTTCTAAACGTCTTGCACAACCAAGGATGTCAACCGTGCAACCATAGTGCCCAATATCTGGTGCAATTCCATATAAAGGAAGCATTTGACTGCCTTCTTCCACTAGGAAGACATGGCTACAAGCACTAAGGATGTTGGTGAAAGTAACATGATTGGGCTTAACTTTGGCCTCCTGCAGCTCATTGAAGGAATCTAAGGCTTCCTTTCCCTTGCCATGCATTGCAAGGCCTGTAGTCATTGAGCTCCACACAAATACATTTCTATTATTGACAAACCTAAACACATAGAGTGCATTATCCAGATATCCACACTTTGTGATGAGGACATCGGAGATCAACGGCTACGATTTTTTTAGTTATTTATTTATATGTTTTTGTACTAGTTTATTTTATATTGTTGTTTTTCTCTTTATACCCTTATGGGTGGTCATGTAGTGTTGTAGCCCGAAGGGCATTTTGGTCTTTGTTATTTTTCTTTTCATGAGGCCTATTTATAGGCTAGCTTTCTTGTATTGAGGGATGATGAATTTTTGAATGAAAATTTGGCTCTTGTGTTCTCTTTGTGAGTTCCGTCTTGAAGATTTCTTAGTGAGTTCTTTTCTCCTAGATCTCTGTGTGAGTTCTATGGAGAGCCTAAGGTGAGGGCAAAAGCAATACCCGCCATTCGTTTGAAGAGTCCGCGGCTCGTGGTTAAATTCTTCTATCTTCTTGTTCGTGTTTTCCTCCATCTTCTTCCCCTCCACCATAAGAAAATCTCTTCCAAAACCTTGTTGCCGCCGCCCCCTTGGAAGCCCGCTGCCGGCCACTCCCACGGCCCCGGCCGGCCACCTTGCCGGCGACCTTCCCCACCCATCCAATCCCTCCTTCCGCAAGTTTCAAATTTGAAATTTGAATTTCAAAATTCAAATTCTTTCTTAATTGGGATTTCCAATTTAGGAAAGTTTTCATGACGAATTCCAATTTCAATTTAATTTAAATTGGAGTCTTTAATTATATTGCCACGTCATCAATCCAAATTGGAAGCTTCATCCCACTAATCTCTCTCTCCCCTTCACCTTGCCGCCGGCCCCATGTGGGTTTTCTCCCCCATTTGATTGCTTCTTTAATGCTCCAATTAATTCATTAATGACTCCTTAATTTGAAATCAAATTTCAAATTA
>NW_021318832.1:2297368-2311390 GCF_001605985.2 Dendrobium catenatum | reverse complement strand
AACTAAATATGAAATAATAATAGCTGAAAGGCCAAGGAAAACAAGGGGAAAAATCTTAAACCTCAAATGCCTCCCCCTCTCAATTTAATCCTCAGGAAAGATATTTTAAAAGTTTAATCACCAAATAAATAATAAAAAAAAAAAACTTCTCGTAAATTAAGGTTTCAGTGTTTACCCTTACTTATTTGGTCTTCCTCAGCACGGTTCTGTTCAGCCAGAGAAAATTTCTTCACTTTCTGGGGAATATAGAACAACAAGAATGTTAATTAAAGAGTATACATCAAGAATAATATGAGAAATTGACCATGATGTGTTAAACAAACAGTATTTGTGTTCTCATAATCTGTAAGTGCTTATTCACATTTGCCAAACACTGTAGGAGCAATGCTACAGTATTTTTCTTTAAACAATGCAGATAAGATTTTATTAATAAATAAAAAAACTATATACAAAAAAAGAAACACTATCCAAAGTATTTAGGGGTTGGCTTCCCGAATATTCCATTCCTCTCAAGCACTACATGAAAATTTTTATTTTTAATCTAAAATAATATATTCTTCTTAAAAATCTGAAGTGTCAAAATAAATATTCTGAATTATTTATATTCTTTAAGAATATTCCTCAGTTACATTTTATTACTATAAAAATAAATATTACATTGTCATCATAATCATCATCAATAGCTTATTTTCATCAACTATGAGATTAGGGTTCAATAAATATCATTCTCCAATCATGTCTATTGAGTGTCACACAAGTTGTCAACCTCCATTTTGTGCAAACCTTCTGTGCATTTCTTCGAGTCATGCTACATTTGGTCTATTTTTCCTCTTCTTAATCCTTCTCGATACTAATTTACCTTTCAAAATTTGATGCATTTTTTATCCTTTTAAATATATTATCAAATTTAGATATAGATGGGGATATAGATATCTTGGATAAGAGTGATGGTGAAATAGAAGGGGATATTATCAGCAGAATTCAAGTTGGATGGTTGAAGTGTTGGAATGCATCGGGCTTGTTGTGTGATAGAAAAGTACCCCTCAAACCTAAAGGAAAATTCTATAAGATGGTAGCAATGCTTTATGGTGATGAATGTTGGCCATTAAAAGAGAAGCATAATACTAAGTTAAGTGTGGCAGAGATAAGGATGCTCAAATGGATGAGTGGCTTTACCCTTTTAAAATGAGCATATACGTGAAAAGGTTGGAGTAGCTCCAGTAGAAGATAAGATTAGAGAGAGTCGTCTTAGATGGTTTGGTCACATAAAACGGCGGCCTTCCAATGACCCGGTTAGGAGAGTAGAGGTATTAGATTTGACTTATGTTAAGAGAGGTAGAGGCAGACCTAAAAAAACTTGGTTAGAAAATATTAGGAATGACCTTTCTTTATTAGATTTAAACGAGAATTTGACCTTTAATAGGACACAATGGAGAAAAAGGATTCATGCAGTCGACCCCACATAGTGGGATAAAGACTTGATGGTGTTGTTGTTGTTGTTGTTGTATCAAATCACATCACATGCCTACTTTTCACAATCTTATCTTTATAAAAGTCCTTCTAAGACTTCGTTTGGTACGACTCTTTTATTATTTTTCAAAGCAGCTTTTTAGTACAAAGATTCCAAAGATTTTGTTAGAATGAAGTGGATGAACAGAATGAATACTGGCAATAGTGGCTGGATTATTAATCTACAACATTGATTTTGGATTTCCAAACCTTTTTCCTACACACAGATGCACACCATTCAACAAAAACAAAGCGTACATGTTTAATTTTTAAACTCCTCAACAAGAAAAAGGAAATGGTAGAAACAAGCAAATAAAACTAGAAACAAATTTAAATTAATTCACATAAATGGGGAATAAGCTGTCAATCAAAACTGTCCGCACTTTTGAAACATAAAAGTATGAAAATAAATCTTAATGTTCAGCTTTGAACAACATCTATAAGACATATCAACTGTAAAGTTGACATCATATCGGTGATAGAAGAAAAAGGAAATTTGGCTAACAATATCAAGCATACTGATCTGGACTATACTATACCAGCGGACTAACACAACAGCAAGCCTGCTCTTTCTAACAAACTACAGCCTCCACTACTGCCTTTACCGTTTTCTCAGCCATCACTCTATTTTCTACTTTTATGCATGTGTCGTATATTGGCACCTATTAGAACGTCTTTTCTGTTTTTAGATTTATTCTTTAGCATAATAGATAGTCACTGGCATGTAGAAGGGAGGATGATGAGTATTATTACCTAAAGATCAGGTTTAGACCTCCATCTATTTTCTCGGCTTTCTCTTCTTTCTCTGCTCATTCTCTATTTTTGCTACAGGTTGTGCGGTTTCCACATTAAGTGGTATCAGAGCTCGATCACGAGCTTCAATGGCGGAGGGTAGTAAACACCCCACTCTTGACGATGATCGGAGTTTGGAAGCGTTGTGGGCCGCTCAGTCAAGCATGGCATGTCAAATGGAAGTACTCACCACCGAGTTCTTTCAATTCTCTGCAGAAATGCGGACTGAGATTCGATCCCTAAGGATGAATCGACCAAATCCCGTGACGGGATGACCAATGGCACCGGCAATCATATCGGTATCGGTGCATTGTTAACACCATGCCCGTCCAACACCTACGGTGGTTTTGAATGTATTAGACTCAGATAATGAAACGGAGCTACCACATCAAATGGATGCGTCAGATTAAGCAGAGGATGAGCGCCCAACTTACTATGATTATCCAAGACAACATCCAGTACAACACCGCCAGCAAGAAGAATTCCGTGTGAAATTAGATATTCCCTTCTTTGATGGTCGATTGCACATAGAAGATTGCCTTGACTGAGAACGAGCGGTTGAAGCCTTCTTTTATTATATGAAAATAGCACTTGAAAAACAAGAGAAATATGTTGCATGTCTCTTAAAAGGCGGAGTTGGAGCATGGTAGATGTAACTCTTACAATCGAGAAGATGGGAAGGAAAAGGCAATACCACTAGTTGGTATTGGATGAAGCAATTGTTGCGAAGACACTTCTAGCCTACTGATTTTGAGCAGATGCTCTACCTCCAATACCAACATTGTTCTCAAGACAATATAACAGTGAATGAGTATATCGAGAAATTCTACATATTTAGAGCTCAGAACAATTTGCATGAAACTGAGAACTAACTGGTGGCACGTTATATTGGGGGATTGAAGGAAGCCATTCAAGACGAGTTTGAATTGAATTCAGTTTGGCCTCTGTCTCAAGCCATGAACTATGCTCTCAAGGCAGAAATTCAGCTCAAACAAAATCCGAGGGTCATCTATCATGTTGTTATGTTACCAAGCCGATTGGAAATGTAAGCAGACAGCCAGCCACTAGTGCAAGCAAACCAACGACACCTCAACCAGGAGGTGCCATAATACTTGGAGTAGAACCAAAATCCACATTTTGCCCCGAGGTCCAGTCAAGGAAACTAATCTTTATGCCAAGCCCATAACACTCAAATGTTATCGCTGTTTTCAGCCGGTACATAAGTCTAATGACTGTCCCAACCGTCAACAACTCCAACTAATTTAAGGGGAACATGAAGGAGAACAAGATCATCACCCTACAGAAGCCGTGAATGAACAAGATTTTGAATACCTTCAAGTAGATGAAGGAGAACCAATTGCTTGTGTTTTAGAAAAATTGCTATTAACTCCACGTCAAGCTAATAATTCCTAACGACATTCAATTTTTTGCACCCGTTGTACCATCAATGGAAAGATCTGCGACATGCTCATAGATAGCGGATGCACGGAGAATATTATCTCGTGATTTGTAGTGCAAAAATTACAATTAAAGACGAAAACGAACCCCACCATTCGTATAAAATAAGTTGGGTGAAGAAAGGTGTGTAAATACTTTTGTCGAAAATGTGCAGAGTAACTTTCTCTATTGGAAAAAATTATGTTTGTGAGGTGCAATGTGATGTCCTTGAAATGGACATTTTCAATATAATCTTGATACGGCCTTGGCAATTCGACGTGGGAGCAATACATGACGGACGTACCAATACTTATACCTTTGAATGGAAGAACCGCAACATCATACTATTACCTCATTTTGTCAATAACGCTACCAAAGAAATCTCGGATCCAGCTGCTATGTACATTGTGTCAGGACCGAGTATTATCCATTCCTGGTGAGAATCCTCAACAATGTTTGCACTGATTACATCAGCACCCAGACGAAGCATTGTCCTACCAAGTATTCCTGCTACAGTCCGACCTATACTCCAACAATTCATTAATATATGGCCTGACGAATTACCCAACTCTCTACCTCCTTTACGCAATTTACAGCATCAAATTGATTTTCATCCCAAAGCAACGCAACCTAACCTGCCGCACTATAAAATGAGCCTGCAAGAACATGCACCATTGCAAGTGATTGTTGATGAGCTAGTGCAAAAGAACTTAATCTAACCCAGCTTAAGTCCCTGTTTTACTTGTGTCGAAGAAAGATGGCAGTTGGCGAATGTTCATTGATAGCCGAGTTATCAATAAAATTACAGTAAAGTACTGCTTCATAGTACCCCATCTCGAAGATATGTTGAATAAGCTCGCGGGTGCCACCATTTTCTCCAAGCTTAAAACTGTATTAGACCATGAGATGAATGGAAGACAACATTTAAGACTCGAGATGGCTTATTCGAATGGCGAGTCATACCATTCGGTCTTTGCAATGCACCGGTGACATTTATGAAGCTGATGAACGAAGTTCTTAAGCCAGCATTGGGGAAGTATTGTGTCGTCTATTTTGACGACATCATTGCATATAGTTCAACACTTCAAGACCATTTACAACACCTCACTTCTATTTTTGAAATTCTTAGAACACATAAGCTCTACCTTAATTTTCCTAAAAGTGAGTTTGCAACAGGTTTAGTGCATTTTCGAGGATTCATTGTTTCTGACAAAAGAGTTCATATGGACTCCCAAAAGGTTGCTGCTATTATCAAATGGACCCCACATTTAGCGTCTGAAGTTTGAAGTTTTAGTGCCCACATTTGTCGATTTATATGGGGATTAAGTATAATTATGGCGCCAATTACAGATTGCCTCAAAGAAAAGGTATTTCAAAGGACATCGGCACAACAACACAGCTTCAATTCTATAAAGGTGGCATTGAGCTTGGCTCCCATTCTAGCTATACCGGATTTCAACAAACCATTTCATGTAGACACGGACGCGTATGCAATGGGTGTTGGAGCTGTTCTATCATAGGAGGACAGGCCAATTGAGTTCTTCAGTGAGAAGTTGAACCCCGCTCGCCAAAATTGGTCTGCATATGAACAAGAATTGTATGCAGTTATTCGGGCACTGAAGCAGTGGGAGCATTATCTCCTCCATAAGGATTTTGTTCTTAGCAGTGACAACCATGCTCTCCAATTCATTAATAGTCAGAAGACACTAAACAAAATGCATGCGAGATGGAACACATTTTTACAAAAATTTAGTTTTGTGTTGCAGCATAAATCTGAAGCCCAAAATCGTTTTGTCGATGTCCTTAGCAGGCGTACAGTTTTACTCACTCAGCTACAAATAAATATGCAAGGAATTTAAGCTTTACAATAATTGTATGCGACCAACAAGGACTTCTCTATGCCATGGGCCCAGTTAATGCAAGATCCTATTATTCCATTCTGTAACTTCTCTATCCGGCATGGTTTCTTATTCATGGGCAACCAGTTATGTGTGCCAGACTCTTCCTGGAGGGAGCATCTAATAAAAGAATTCCATAGTGATGGGCTAGCTGCACACGTTGGTCAAGCAAAGACTCTGGAGCAAATGCAAAGTAGGTTCTACTGGCCACATTTATGCCGAGATGTTATTCGCTTTGTCGAGCATTGTCTGATCTGTCAACTCTACAAGGGCAATGCACAAAATACGAGTCTATATACATCATTACTAGTACCTAATTCCATATGGGAAGATTTGAGTATGGATTTCGTTTTGGGACAGCCACGAACAAAACGAGGTGCTAATTCAATTATGGTTGTCATAGATAGATTTTCTAAAATGACCCATTTCATTCCTTGCAAAAAGACCTTTGATGCACTAAACATTGGCATCCTCTTCTTCAAGCAGATTATTCATTTACACGGATTGCCTCACAACATTAATTCTGATTGTGATGCTAAGTTTATCAGTCACTTTTTAAAGGAGCTCTGGAAAAGGTTACAAATAGAAATCAAGCTTAGATCTGCCTACCACCCCGAATCTGATGGCCAAACTGAAGTTGTGAACCGCATATTAAGAAATATGTTGCGTTGTCTAGCCCATGAACACCCAAAACAGTGGGACGACTACTTAGGCCAAGCTGAATTCACCTATAACTCCACAGCATATTGGTTTACCGGATAGTGCCCATTCAGTATAGTATACACAAAAATGCCTAACTATGTGGTTGGCATTACAATTCTTCCACATTGCCGAGGTAAGGCAGCAGCTAAAACTAGGGGTGCAACTGAGTCAAGCCGGCTCGCAAGCCGGCTCGAGCTCGACTCGACAATAGGCTCAACAAGCCGAGCTTATCGACAACGGAGGACAACGGACCCGACCTCGACAGCGAACGCGACGACAAAGTTGTACGCGACCTTGACAGCAAACGCAATGACAAACCGCGAGATAGCCAACGCGACGACGATGTCTAACTTGGGATTATAGCGGAAGCAACGACGACGGACGTCTGCACGACAGCGGACGCGAGTACGCGACGACATTTTGAGCTCAAATTAAGCTCGACGAGCCGCTCAACAGCGAAACGAGTCGACCTCAAGCTCGGATTTTGAGCTCGAGCTCGAGCTCGGTATTTGACAGTCGAGCTCTACTCGAACAACCCCTGGCTCGAGCTCGACTCGACTCGACTCGTTTGCACCCCTAGCCGAAACTACTGAAACCTACATAAAAATGTTAAAAGATGTCAGAGCTAAGCTTACAGCCGCCAATGATAGCTACAAACAGTTTGCTAACTCACGACAGTGCGAGAAATTATTCAATCTTGGTGATCTTGTTATGGCCCGTGTTCGCAAAGAGAGATTCCATCCTTGAACTTATTCAAAGCTCATCCCCCACAAAATTGGACTTGTACCGATCATCAGACGCATCAATGACAACGCTCACGTTGTCGATCTTCCACCAAATTTTCTTACTCCTTCCACCTTTAATGTTTCTGATATTTTTGCTTATACACCGCCAGATATAGGTATAGTTCAATCCATTCCCTCTGGTGAGGAAACTTCTACAGCCAGGGAGACCTGATGTGGACTATACTATACCAGCGGACAACCACAACAACAAGCCTACTCTTTCTAACAAACTACAGCCTCCACTATTGACTTACCATTTTATTAGCCATCACTCTATTTTCTGCTTTTATGCATGTGGGGTATTGTGGCACCTATTAGAACGTCTTTTCTATTTTTAGAATTACTCTTTAGCATAATATATATTCACTAGCATGTAGAAGGGAGGATGATGAATATTATTACCTAAAATCAGGTTTAGACCTCCTATTCTCTCGATTTTCTCTTCTTTATATGCTCTTTCTCTGTTTTTGCTACAGTTTGTGGTGATAGAAGAAAAATGAAATTTGGCTAACAATATCAAGCATACGGAATGAGGATTTAGAGAAGTAACATCCATAAAGCAGAGGTTAAATTGCAAAGGCTAATTTAGATTCAAAGAAAAAAATAATTATTAAAAAATAAAGCTGGGAAAAAAATGTGCATGGCATTTTCATTCAGAACTGCTAGATTTTCTATGCTACATCTATAAAAATCAGTCATAAAAAGAGAGAGACAGTCGTAGACTAAGAGGGAAGAAAAACCAGCATGATCATCACCATGATCACTAGCCTTAGCATAATTATTAGGGGCCAATTTTATGAACTTTCATTCAACATTCATTTATGTTGAATGTTGTATCAGAATTTTAATCTATTATGCATAAATCTTTGTCACAACTTTCTTGGAGTAATCTTTGCTCTTAACTTTTTTTTTTCCTTTTTAATCCTTTGATGTTGGCCATTAAAAGAGAAGCATAATATTAAGTGTTGCAGAGATGAGATGCTCAGGTGGATGAGTGGCTTTACGCTTAGAGAAAGGATACGTAATGAGGTTATACATGAAAAGGTTGGAGTAGTTCCAGTGGATGATAAGATTAGAGAGAGTCGCCTTAGATGATTTGGTCACATAAAAACCGGCCTTCCGATGAGCTGATTAGGAAAGTAAATGTATTAAATTTGACTTATGTTAAGAAAGGTAGAGGTAGACATAAAAAGACTGTTAGAAAATATTAGAAATGACCTTTCTTTATTAGGTTTAAATGAGAATTTAACTCTTAACATGACACAATGGAGAAAAAAGATTCATCGAGCCGACCCCACATAGTGGGATAAATGTATGTTGTTGTTGTTGTTGTTTAAACAAGGCTATCTATATTTTTTTTTATCAAAGTTCTTATAATTGGATAATGTGGTACATACATTGGTGATGCTGCATTAATTTTCTATTCATTAAAATATAATTGTCAAATTTTCGCCCCGTACAAGCTGCAATCAAAATAACATTTTCTTAGGATATGTCAACGTGAACACCGCCTTGAAAAACGGCTGATTCACCTTTTTGTGCAGTCATAATGCACAGAAGATATGTCACATAAACAAAGCATTCGACTAATGAAGACATATATCACCTCAAAATACATAAAAAAGTAATCACATTGCTTAAAAAGCAAGGATTGATCATCGCCCCGGATCTTTCATGGATCCAATTGAATTGACAATAACCAAAAACTATTTTCCTTCAGTCATTTCTTGCACATTTTTTACAATTGCTATATCCAGATTTAGGCTATTTCAATGCATCAAATTTTTCCATCAATCTGATGAAAGGATAGCTATTTTGACAGGTTTGATCATTGCGCATGCCAAAATTATCTGTAAAGAAACTATCCCTTGAAGTGTAAATTATCTAGCATACAAATTCATTAACAACACAAACGAACATTCATTTGTTAAACTAAGAAGGTTTTACCATAGCAGTCAATTGATTTGAATTTCAACTTAAGAAGATTCTTCCAGAGGACTAAACTGATTTTCAAATTTAATGATATCATTACTGAAATTGGATCCAAAATTAATCAAACACTAAGACAATTTCAGGGTTATAAATCCATACATTTTAGCTCTATAACATACCATGGAATTTATATCAAATGCACAAACATTTTATAAACAAATTAATAAGGTCTTGAAAAAGGTTTAGGCCGGAGACTAGATAACAGCTCATGATAGGTGGGCTAATCAGGACAAAAATATGATTGCTAGGTCTCCTCTCCTTCTTAACCAAGCATTGTTTTCCATCACAGCGGATGCCTATCAAATATGAGGGACAAAAAGACCTAAAAATTTTCATTGATTGAAAGGCATGAATCAATCAGGGAGGTAAGTGCACAAACGTTAAATCCATACCCGCCTTACTGACAGTCAAATATCCATGTAATCCATTCCAAAAAATCTCCATGCAATTGAAGTGCATTCGTTCTCATATATTGTATCAGAGCCAGGTTACTATCCTAGGAACTGTGGGTTATGGGCCTATATAATTACACTAATTACCAAAAAAACTCAATAGCTGGGATTGGGTTTAGGACTAATTAGGTCCTGAATAATGCAGCCTGCTTGTGAATAATTCAATTTATACAATCATAAAAGCTAAACGGTTATGCAATGAGAGGACGCGCTGAAGTGAAAGAAACCTTCTCTTGTATACAACTCCGTAGAGCTTCCAAAAACCGAACGCACTTCTCCCGATCAAAGTCCGAATCAGCGGCACAGTTGAGGAGATCAAGGGCCTCCTTCGCACATACAGGACGAGGAGTTGTGGATTCCATGCCACTGTTGCTTTGCCACAGGTCAAGAAAGAGGTAAAATGGCGATTGAAGAGCGAGATTTGAGAGAATGGTGGAGAAGAACGGTGAAGACCAGATGCTCGGAGAATTTAGGCCTACCCTTTTACCTGTGGAAGAGAAAACTTATGGAACAAGAAAACCCACGAGCTCGCCGCCGCCGGTATTATATAGAGGGAGTTGGAAACTCACACCATTGGCGAGGATCTAGAAGATTTTAGAAGGTTGAAAAAGAGAATAGAGAGAGAAATATGTAAAAAAAAAATAGAGATAAAAATTTTAGAATTTAATTATAATAATTTTTTTTTTTTTTGGGAAAATTTGGGGCCTCAGCCAATAATATAAATAAAGAAAGCGGTTACAGATAAAAGATCAAATGCTAGGCATAAAAATTATGTAGCAAATGACAAAACCCTATCAGCAAAAGCTGCTTAACAATGAAAACTGTGAAAAGAAAGCAGATTACAGAGTTAAAGAAAAACAAAATAACCCTGTAAGCAAAATAAAGGAAAGCTAAGCAGATAAGCAAAAATGCCAAAAGGCAAAGGACTCAGTGCAATCAGAAAAACTCCAAGGCACCAAAATTCCCCTGGTTGCCGAAGATAAGCTAGCAGTCTCAGATCGTCCAAGGGGAAAACACGAGTAGATTGTTGTCATCATCGTCCTTCAAAATACCCAACGAACCCCTGGTTGCCAGGGGCAGTCGTCCGAGGGGCATCCATCCAACGACCTTCACAGCAAAGATCAAGTGAGCATAAACTGTAATTGTTGAAAGCATTTTGTCTTGGATGTCTTAAAGCAAACCGCCCTTTTGATTTTGAAGATGATAGTCTCAATGCTTTGATTGTTGTTACCAAACAATCTATCATTTCTAGCTTTCCATAAGAAATAAACCATTGCAGACGTAGTAAGGGTTTTTTTGAGACATCTTTTTTAATGTTTTCTAAAACATTATTTTAGGGTTCGTTTAGGATGACTTTATTATTGATTCTTAAAGCAGCTTTTTAGTATAAAGCTTAATTTTTACTAGAAAGTTACTTTAAGAAGCACTAAGAAAGCCATCTCACACGAATTTTAGTTTTTTTTTTTTAATTATAATTTTTTTGTTATAAAAATAGTTTTAGAAAGCAATGAAAAGTTGCCCCAAACGAAGCCTAATTTTATAAGATAGATGCACGCTGATGGTATTTCATTGGGCTAAAATTTTAACCAATGAGACTCATCGAATGAGGTTATCAACTAATTAGTTGAGGTCATCCACCAAAAGTCAGCTATCTAAGAGATTAAGGCTTCATTTGGGACGGGTTTTTTATTGCTTTCTAAAACGGAGTTTTAGTACAAAAATAAAAAATTTTGTACTAAAACTCCGTTACTAAAACTCCGTTTTAGAAAGCAATAAAAAAGCCGTCCCAAACAAAGCCTAAATGGATCAATTGAAGCTGTGCAATTGTAGGGTCAAATCAACTGCCTCATTATGTAGGGTTTATAAAATATTTTTATGGTCAATGTATCTTAAATTAAGCTTCTTAATTATTCTCCAATAATTTTAAAGATATTATAGGAAAAATTATTTTGTGTGGAGGCCGGACGCAGAACATCGTCCTGAGACCAACCAGAATGCGTCACGTTAGCAATACCGAGTAGTACCGAGAGAATGGATGATGTGGCGCATTGTGGTTGAACTCAAGACGGCGTTCGGCATCCACACAGAATAATTAATTCATCTATAGACTATATATAGAAAGTTGTGCATGATAAATGACCCAACATTTTGATATAAGATCTTAATTTGTAATATATATATATATATTGCAAAACAAATGTAATTAAAAATTATATCCTCATATCCCAAACTCGTAAAGAGATTATAAGGCTATATTAGATGGGCCTAATAGGCCTAAACTTGCCCATTTACATCTCTATCTCAAAGGGATGCTAATTATGAGTCTGTTTGGGGTTGCTTTCACTTTTTGTATAGTTGATTTCAAAGTTTTTTTTGGGGAAATTAATTTTTTTAAAGTTGTTATAAAAAGCAGTATTTTAGCATATAATTTTTTGAAAAGCAAGAAGATGTCGTAGCCAAATAAAATTGTGGTTACAATCTGAAAAGTAAAGTAATTCGAGCTGGCTCACAAGTCAGCTCATTGATAATGAAAGAGAGAAAATGATTATGATAAAAGTAGTAATTTTAACAAAATTATAAAAAAATTAAAATTATAATAAAGAATCATTTAATATAAGAAAATAAAATACAGTTTTTATTTTTTAATAGTTTTATACTTTTAACTCCTAAAATGTAACATTTTAAGTGTATTTTATAGCAATATTTTTAAACGAGACGGCTCACAAGCTAATGAGTTGAGTTGAGGCTAAATCAAGTTAGCTTATTAACTCATCGAGCTAGGCTCACAAGCCATTATCGAGCCGAGCTCGAACAAGTTCATGAGGTAGCTTGAGAAATTTAGGCTTCGTTTGAGACGGCTTTCTTACTGCTTCTTAAAACAGCTTTCTAGTATAAAAAATTTAATTTTTAAATTAAAAAGCTATTTTAAAAAGCAATACAAAATCATCTCAAACGAAGCTTAACACTTCTCATTGTTTAATATGAGGTTGAGGAAAATCTAAATAAAACTTTTTTGAAAATAATTCTATTCATGTAATTTTATATAACTAAATTATAATTAATGCTAATTCACATAAAGATTTATTAAAACAAGCATTAGCTTTTCTTCAAAATGTTTATTTTTATTTCAATTAATTACTCAAAAAAAATTGTATTTGATCACATGGATAACATGGCAGAAAGCTAAATTATGAAAGGCCCATTTCTGAAACCCACTCGGGCCCTTGAGAAAAGTTAGCCTGCCCACTTATTTTGCTGTTTCCTGCTGCATGAAAAACACCGGATTCAAACGGACTACAGCACAAGGACAAGAAGGCGCATAAAGATAACGGCAAGTTGGGTGGGGAGTGGAAGGACGAATGATCTCCACCACCCGTCCTCTCCACTATGTCCGCTGATCATTTCCACCCTCTTGAGGTGGTACTGTCAGAAGATCCGCTGTGGGAACTGTTCTACCTCACCACCATAACACCTTGCCAGCTTTCTCCATTCTGTCCTTTGACCAAGTTGACTTCAAATGACAAAAAATTTATACATATTTATGTCCTTTTTTTTTATATATATTTATGTCCTTATGAACGATCATAAATAATTATATTCTATATGAATATTATTCAAATGTATCTCAAAATGATGGATGACAATATATTTGTTGCGTCCTGGAATATTCGCGGCGGTAGAGAAATATTCGCGGCGGTAGAGAAATATTATATATTTATGTCCTTATGAACGATCATAAATAATTATATTCTATATGAATATTATTCAAATGTATCTCAAAATGATGGATGACAATATATTTGTTGCGTCCTGGAATATTCGCGGCGGTAGAGAAATATTCGCGGCGGTAGAGAAATATATGGTTTAACGTCTTAGCGTTGTACGAAGATCCAGCACACAATCAGATAAGTGAGAGGGTGTAGCGTTCATAAGAGACACCAAAGTTTTTACGTGGAAAACCCCTGAAAAAAGGGGGAAAAACCACGGGGCCTGGCCCAGTTTGAATGAATCCACTAGTATTTGTAGTCGATTACAAATGAGGCCCTTCCTTAGGAGAAGGCCTTGGATTGATGTAGCAAATGTACATCACATAGATTGCATTACATGGTAAGAGTTACATATACATGTTTGTTTGACCTGAAGGACCGTAGTCGGCAGGAGACCGTAGTCGGCAGGAGACCGTAGTCGGCAGGAGACCGTAGTCGGCAGGAGACCGTAGTCGGCCGGAGACCGTAGTCGGCAGGAGACCGTAGTCGGCCAGAGACCGTAGTCGGCCGGAGACCGTAGTCGGCCGGAGACCGTAGTCGGCCGGAGACCGTAGTCGGCAGGAGACCATAGTCGGCCAGAGACCGTAGTCGGCCGGAGACCGTAGTCGGCAGGAGACCGTAGTCGGCCAGAGACCGTAGTCGGCCGGAGACCGTAGTCGGCAGGAGACCATAGTCGGCCGGAGACCGT
>NW_021318832.1:2252795-2293053 GCF_001605985.2 Dendrobium catenatum | reverse complement strand
TGCTGCCCGCGCGCTTCCGCCCGCTGCCGCATCCCGCGCCGCTGCCGCCCGCTCATGCGAAAATAGCTCTTCTCAGCCGCGCGGGTCGGGTTGGGTCAACCCGGCAACCCGCCGGGTCGGGTCCGGTTCGAATTTTCGACCCGTTTCTCTACCCGGGTCGGGTTAGTGTCGACCCGTTTGCACCCGGGTCAGTTCGGGTTCGACCCGAACCCGACCCGTGACCCGAAATTGACACCCCTAATTAAAGCTTTATTTGGGGCGGCTTTCTTAATGCTTTTTAAAGCAGCTTTTTAGCATAAAAATTTTATTTTTTATGCTAGAAAATTATTTTAAGAAGTAGTAAGAAATCTATCACAAACGAAGCCTAAGGTAAACTTGCACAGGCATCATATATGTAAACTTAAAATCCAAAACCTCTTGATTAATAACATACCAAGATGAATTACATTCAATATAAAATTATAAATACTCCTCTTTGAGGATATCAATATATTTGTGCATTTTTTCTATTAAGTATTTTAGGATTTTATTATGATTTTTAATATTTGGATAATGATTTAAGAAAATGGAGATAAAAAATATTAAATTTATAAATAATTTAAATTTAAATGTTATGCTTAAAGTATACAAAATAAAATTAAATAAAAATGAGTGTCAGCTTGGACAATCATAGAAATGAGACACCTGTCGTTGACTAAGATCCCTAAAAAATCTCCTCATTCTAAAGTCGGTGGGTATAGTGCTCCTCTCTCTATAATTTCCTATTTCTTTTAAATGCACCCCATTCCAACCTTAACAAATTGAGCCGTGTCATCTCCCATTCAGGAAAAAATGGGGCTATGGGTGGGTGTTTGGGTGTGGAAATGGGTGTGATAAGTGACGTGGGCTGCCATTTGGTCGGGTCGGGTCAATGGAGTTTGGAGTAATACAAAATATGATCCGACCCGATTCTCTTTTTGGCCGGGTCGGCCAATTTAAGTTAGTTAATTTTTACAAGTAATCTTTAAGCGAGTTATTTTTTTTTCTCGTGTTGTACGGTCCATACATTAATCTTATAATAAATTAATTTCAAAATTTTGATTGAATACTTGCATTCAACTTAAGGTTTTTTGTACGTCTAATTTATACCTAAGATCCTTTGATCAATTCTTTTAAGTTATTTTTTGTGTTGATTATCCTTCCGATTAATTCTAGTGAGAATATGTAGAAATTTATTATAAAGAAGATGTTTGGTTTATTAAAAAAAAATGCAAAAATAAATTATAAATTAGTTTAACAAATGCAATATATTTAAAATTTTTAGATGAGTGTAAAATAAATGTAAATGATTACTTTTTTTTTTTTGGTTGATTTGAAATAAAATGAATATAGGTAGTGGCGTGCGGTGATTGGTAGCGGTAGCGGCCGATGGCCGGTGGGTGACGGCTGGTGGTGGGAAGCCGATAGTAGAGGTAACAACAAGGATGAGTGGCTTTAAGTGATATGTAAAAGTATAATTCACTTTCGTCGAACTATCACCTGATCCTGACAGACAAATGGAGTAGCCCCTCTAATGCATATCAAACAAGAACCTTTAAATCCTAACTAACACAAATTAAACAATAACATCCATACACATATAAAGCACCACAACTCTCATACACTTGTATATACACCTCCAAAGCTCCATTACTGTATAGAAAACAGGTTTATATATAAATGAAATGGTATGGTGCTTTACAACTTTCCTCTCTATTCGTCACTGTATATCCTTCTCTTCCTTTGTCGTGTTAACTAGGCTGATATCAGGTAGAGTTGTGCCCTTTCTCCAAAACAGTTCAAATCATGCACTTAAATATGGGTGCCAAAGTGTGTTTTTGAGTCAGGGTTAAGATCTAATTAAAAAATGGCTTGTCATTATTTGACCCAACTCAAACCCGACCTTATTCTGAAAATGGGTCAGAAATTTAAACCCCGACCCTACCAGCCCCAAGCTTGGGTCAACCGACCTGATATGCTAATCCAGGCGCAGGTTTCCAGACATGCGAGCATAGGTTGTGGGGTGCGAGGTCGAGTATGAGCAAGCGCGGGCTACAAGGTAGACGCATGCAAGACATTATGCTGGCGAGCTCGAGGATGTTGAGAGGTGAGCATGGGCTTTGGGGTCGAGCCCGACTGGCTGGGGCGAGCAAGGTAGGCCACAGGGATCGATGCGAGGGGCGATTCGAGATGCGAGCGGGATGTTGGATGCGGGGCAGGATTCGAGTCAGTTCCAGATCAACTTCGGGTTTTCAGGTCAACCTAAACCAAACCTGATTTAAAAATGGGTCATGATATTGAACTCAAATCCAACCAATTTAATAAATGAGTTTACTCAAATCAAAAATTTTTGGGTGGGGTCTGAGTCAAATTTCAGGTCAAGTCAAATCTTAACACCTCTACACTTAAAGCATAATGAAAAACTTTTTGATACTAATTAAATGACTAAATAATCTCGAAATATTGCATGATTATAATCAAATTCATCATCTTAATAATGAGACAAATCAAAGAGCCTAAAATCATTTAATGTTAACATTATTAGGATATTTAAACACTAAAAGAATGATATATGATTGAGAGAAATAATAAGAGTTACGTAATGAAATGTTTCAAAATTGAGCTATATTTACGAGGCATTCACCATATAAAATTTATAAATAGGCCTTCCCTCCTTACTTGAGTAGGCATGGACCTTGGCTTGAGGTGTAATAGAGCTCCGAAGCTTAAAGAATCCCAAAACTTCATTCAAAAATTGCCACCAAATCAATGCTTAACCGTCGTCGTCGTTGAACCATTGCCCGAACACCGCCATCAAACCATTGCTTCTACTGCTACTGCTAGACCAAACTCTTGACCACTTCGAATGAACTACTATAACATACCTGAATTTTGAAATGCCTAAAAAATCATTAATTCTTCTATAATGGGTAGACAATAGGGGACCATAATGTCTTATAGCTCACATATCAGGTGCCAATTATTCACATGCAATGACACTGACTTATTAATATTATTATTAATTTTTTTAAGTCCTTAGTTTTGTTTATTTAAGTTAGGAGGAAATACAATATTTATTAAATAATATAAATAAAACCAAAAAAATACTTGCAAACCGTTCAAATTTTAATTCAAATCACTAATTAATTTGAATAAACTTTTTATTCTCTACTTCTAGCTCAAATAAAAGTTTGAATTTTAAAATTAATTTTGGGTCATGTAATTATTTTGATTAGAGATAATGTTAAAATTTAAGTCAAATTATTTTCATTTTTTAATAAAGTCAAAATTTCTCAAATTTGAATTTACATTTTTACCTGACAATGAAATGTTGGGCAATAAACGCAATGTTTTGTCTATATTTTCGTCTATTCATACAAAACATTTCCTTTTTGTCTGATATCGACAAAAACAAAAATTAGACAGGCCATAAATGAGCTGACAGAAGGACAGTAATGCAATCCCTGCTGGGCCAACCACTTCTTGGTCCTCTGTGTGGGTCCTACTTTTTGTGGCTGACGTGTTGCTCTTTTATTTGACACTAAAATCATACTTTTTTTTATTGTGGAAAATTTTTGGGGCATTAAAATAAGGTTAGGATAATATATAAAGCTAATCATTTAATTAATGTATTTTATTTATTTCAAAGTGAAACATTTTTGAACTTATTCTTGTCCTGTCCATTTGATTCAAAAGTTGCCAATACTTGCTCTTCTCTCTCTCTCCTTTGTCGTTCATACTTTGGAATAGAGAGTAGACACTTGTGAATCCCCTTTTTCGTACATAAGTAGACTGCTCGTTGCCCTTTGAAGTGAAGCGCCACTTATACTTGACTTTTCAGATTTTACTTATGTGACTATTTGAACTGCAACTACCTTCTTTGTAATATATTGAACCATAGGAGCTCTGAAGTGGCATCAGTCAGCGCCTTGTATTCAGCCTCAGTGTTGGATCAAGCAACTACAGTATACTTCTTATTATGCCTTTTGTATTAAAATTATAGTATTTATTTAAGCACAAGTGAATAAAATTCAAATTATCTAATCAAGCGAGTATATATTTTTTTAAGGATAATTAGGCTTGTTTAAAAAAAAACTAACATAGCAAGGAGAAATAAATCTTTTATGATACTTAGAGTACATAAATAGTTCGTTTGGGACAACTTTCTTACTGTTTTATAAAATTATTTTATAGCACACAAAATTTTAATTAAAAAAACTTTTGTATTAAAAAATTACTTTAAAAAACAATAAGAAAGATTTCTCAAAAGAAGCTTGAGTATTAATCAGATAATGATAACATTGAAAGATATGAAATCTGCCATACATTTGGCTTCATTTAGATTTAAAAATTATCTAGCATTTTTTAATTATTTATGCTTATTGATATGATCCATTTTAATTCTAATTTATTTGCATGCATATTCCTTTGTCTAGAGGTGAGAAAACTTCATTGACCCTTATTGCAATATAACTCTCTTACCAACACTACATGTTGGTCTTTCAACCTTTATTGCACCTAATCCTCCTTATCAAACACCATGTCTTGATCAATCTACCTTATAACCTTCCATAATAGGTACATCTATAAGCATCCACATAGACAGAGACTACATATATTAATCCTTTTGTAGAGTTTGAATATAAGTGTCATGTTGTGCTCCTCTTACCATCAATATCTCCAATAATATCAAAATCTACATATCACTGTAGTTCAATCCTCATATCTCCAAAGCAAAGAGTTTTGTCACCTATCACCATCTTCGTTTGCATATTTGTAGGATTCTGGGTCGTGTGTATATTCTTCAAAGATATTTTACCATATTCCAAAAGTGATATTTTGAGATAATATCGAGCTAGATGTGCTTTGTTTTGTTATGAAATGATGCATTATTGGCATGATGAATATCACTCATGCTATCATTATTCAATTTCCCACCATTTTCCCTTTGCCAAGTTTTGTTATAAAATTTTGAAAACATATCATCTCCTAGCCAACCTTAGTGATAGCAATGTACTCATCTTATGTAATTGATAGAGCAATAATATTCTACAATTGGTATCTTCACTTTAGAAAATACTAATGTTAGTTGGGTTTTGTTGGAAAGTTTTCTTTCTCTTTTTTCATGCTTAACTTGAAGGTTTATGTCCTTTAGTGTAATTTAAGTGTATCTCTTTGTCTATTCTATGAGTGAGTGATGTGAAGAAGTGAAGTGAGATAAGGAGAGAGTGTGAGAGAAGGGACCTGTATTATTTCTTCCAAATTTTCATAGTGAATTTCTTAATATGGTGTGGCTTCGTGATTTTTTTTCTCATTTCATATTTTTCCACATTAAACTTAGTATACTTTTATGTTGTTTTCTTTTCTTGTTTGTTTTGCTGCATACTTTACTCTCTGAACAACTAGTATTAGAGTCAGATTTTTCGGTTTGAGTGAGAGTAATGACTGATGAAACAATGTAAAAGATAATGGGTTAAACTTTTCTTTTTAGAAGATACAAAAAGATCTACTATACCAAAAGAAGTTGTATGTGTTGTTGGAAGGAATCACAAAGACACCATATTCGATGACTATAAAGAAATAAGAGGTTCTTGGCTAGACAACTTTAGGCTTGATTCGACTTTTACTTTTCTCATATGTTACTTTTAACATTATAATTGAGAAGATCACATTGATCTCATGGCTATACTAAGTAAGATGTATGAGAAGTCATCTACTTGAAACAAAGATTTTTTTAGATGAAAAAGTTATTCAATATGAAGATGGTAGACATTAGTTTGATGTCAGAAGATCTAAATGATTTAAGTGTTGTAATGAGCCAGTTAAGCTCTGTCAGCATCAAATTCGATGATGAGGCGAGAGTATTCTTGTTGTTATCTCCATTGCTAGATGGCTGAGATGGATTGGTTATTATTATGTGTCGGGATGGACAATTTCCTTTCGCATTTTTCATTCTTAACTTGAAGGGTTGGATCCCTTAATTTAAGTTAATTGTGTTTCTTTGTCTATTCTATGAGAGAATAGTGTTAAGAATTGAAGTGAGACAAGAAGAGAGTGTGAGAGAAGAGATCTATGCTATTTCTTCCAAATTTTCATAATGAATTTATTGGTGTGGTGTGACTCCATGGATTTTTCTCAATTTCAGAATTTTTTATTTTGTTGCGTGCTTTACTTTCCCAACATATCCAACAACACGACAAATTATATATGTGTTATATGCGAGCCATGAAATAAGGTATCTATCACAATACATAATATATTATTTAGATAGTTTAAAGCATAAAATATTTTATGATGCAAGTAATTATATAAATAATTCTCAAAATTAAAATTTAATTATATTTTAAAATTCTAGAGGAGATTTACCCCACAATCAAGCTACCAGGGGGTAAACTTGAACAAGATATCTTCTAGATATTGTATGCCATAAATGGGAAAAGGGCCTATAAATTTAGGAAGAACTTTGTATGTAGACTTAGGCTTCATTTGGAACGGCTTTTTTGTTGCTTTTTAAAGCAGTTTTTTAGTACAAAAAATTAAAATTTTTATACTAGAAAGTTGTTTTAAGAAGCAACAAGAAAGTCATCCCAAATGAAACCTTAAGCTTCATGTGGGATTGTTTTCTTACTGCTTCTTAAAACAGTTTTTTAATTTTATTTTTTACAAAAAATATTCTTTAAGAAGCAATAAAAATGTCGACCCTTACGAAGCCTTATATGCTATTTGATAGTCTGTAGAATATACTAAAAGAGAAAGCAGAATATGCAAAATTGGTAGATTATACAATAATAATTTACATGATATTATATTAAATATTCGACCATTGTAAAATCAGATTTATATGCCATTTGATATTAATGGGAATAAGCACCATATAATGAAGAGCTAATCACCTTGACTATATAGCTTGAGAACCAAATCGAGCCCATATAAAACCAATGGAGGCTCAACATCGACATAAATTCAATAATATATTTTTTTTATGCTCAATATTACCTGTTATACTCACCACCTATTCATTAATAAAAAAAAATTGGTTTGTATATAATTAATCTTTCATTTTATATTTTAATTTGGAATTTTGTTTAGAATTAATTATTTGTTATTATTTATTTGTGAGCAAATTTTATATTCAATGTGTCTAATTAGATAATTGTTATGATTTTAGGTATGCTAGTGATGTCATTATTATAATGATATTAATATTTATGATGTATGCTCATTATCATGATTAAATGAAGGTGATACATCTACCAAAAACTGAATTGAAAATAGTTGGAATTAAATTCAAAATTATATGAACTCCGATTTCAGCAAACTTATAATTGATCTGAAAGTCTCAATGAGATGAACCTAACGATACCAAAAGAGATCCAATATGAACCTAAAGGAGCTCAAATCAAGCACTTAAATTATAATTAAAAACTTAATTAAAATATTAATTGGATGACTAAATGGTCTTAAAATTAAACATGATTATAGTTGAATCAAGCGGCTCGACGAGACAAATCAAATGAGCCTAAGATCACATAAATGCTGAATAAATGTTTCATGATCAAGAGAATCAATATGGCCATACGATGGAGTGTTTTTGGATTCTAGTTCAAATTACCAAAATGTCTATAAAAATATAAATAGATCATCATTCTTCACATGAGGGTGAGAAAAAAATGAGAGAACTAGATAGCTCTCTTGTATTTTCCAACTACCGCCGACGAAGACCACCACAAACTATTGCCAATATCTACCACCATCGTTGTGGATAATCATCATCAGTAATCATCACCATCGTCACAATTCTAACTAGATAAAACCATTCTATTGGGTATAGTTATTCGTTAGTGGACACATGCTTTCTATAATCACTATTGGGAAAATTGAGCTTTGATATTGGGTGTTAATTGTCCATTTGTGGACGCTTGATTTATTTTAAACCTCATAAGAGAAATCAGACATTTTATTCTCAAATATTCCTCTCTCTTTTTTTTTTTAACTGTGAGGAAAAAAGAAAAGAACTAGATAGCTCGCTTGTATTTTCTAGTTATTGGCAATGACAACACCAACTATTGCTACTAATAACAACCATCACAACTGATAATCACCATCAGTAATCACCACCATCTCTAAAATTCTGACAAGATAGAACCATCATGTTGGGTATAGATGTCCACATGTGGATGCCTGCTTTCTATAATCCCTACTGAGAAAATCAAGCCTTATTATTATGTGTCAATTATCCATCTGTGGGCTCTTAATTTTTGTTAACTCTCATTAAAAAAAAAAATCAAACATCTTATTCTCAAATAGTCCTATTCTTGTTCGACTGTGAGAAAGGAAGGAGAGGACAAGATAGCCCTTTTATATTTTCATGCTATCACCGCTGACGATCAACACCAACTATTGCCACGAGTAACTACCATCATCGTTGAATATCACCGTCAGTACGTAATTGCCACCATCTCCAAATTTTGACAATATATAACCATGTTGTTGTGTATAGTTGTTCGCCCGTGGACGTCTATTTTTTTGTAATCTTTATTAGGGAAATCAAATCCTATTGTTTGGTGTTAATTGTCCATCTGTGAATATTTGATTTATGTTAACCCTCATAAGAGAATTCAGACATCTTATTCTTAAATAATCATTTTCTTCATATATGAGAAAGGAAAGATTATTCTACCTTCTAATATATAAGGGAATTTTTTTATATGTGTCAGGCCCCGTAATTATTTCCCTTTCCTGATTTTCCACGTAAAAAGTTTCAATTTTATGTTTTCTTTGTGCGTGTTGAATTTTTGTACAATGCTGAGACATAAAACACATACTCTACAAACTCAAATTTTCTAGCATGTAATAGAACCAATGATATATAACAGTGAGTTTTGATGAATTAATCTAACATTATTATAAAATAATAATAAAAAAAATCTAACATTATTATAATGTAATTGTATGTGATGTTATTTAATTGATGCATGAGATGTGAAACTATAACTTATATAAACTTGTAATTTTTTTATTATAGATTGTCTTTTTTTTTTTGGGAAAATTAGAGGGCAAAAGCCCAAATTTCATTAAAAACTAGTTACATGTAAGGTAAAACCTGTAAGGAAAAATAAAACTTCCAAGAGGAAGTAAAAGCAAAAATACAGGTTCAACAAGTTAAAAACTAGGTGGAAGCGACCAAAATAGGGCTCAGGGTATTGCCAACCGACCGTCGTTATCCCCTAGTTGCAGAAGAAGAGTCATATATAGTTCATCGAAGGCAATCGGCAAGAACCCCCCTGCCATCCAAGGGGGCAGAAAAAACAATACGTACATCATCGCCCTCAAAAACCACCGTAGGGACATCAGGCAACCAATATTCAACAAAGAATCGCAAAACGATTTTTAAGCACATCAAATTGCTTCCATTTTATGACTTTAGCAAGAATAGCCTGGCAGATAATAAAGACGAGCCTGGACGGGTTGTTCCAAACATTTTCAAATCTTCTAGAGTTCCTCTCCCTCCAAATAAAATAAATAGAGATGTAAATGGTAAAATAACAGAAATACTTCTCCCAGCTACAAAAATCTTGAGAACCACCGAAGAAGTAAAAAATTTGCATCATATTAGGCCTAAAAAGAAAAGCCTCCAGGGACGGTAGCACAGAAGAAATGACAGAAAAAGTAAATACACAGCCAAAAAACAGATGTAAATGGTTTTCACTGCCACCATCACAAAAAGAACATCCAGAATAAACATCAATTCCCCTCGCAATAAGAAGGTCAGCCATTTTTAACTTGCCTAGAATCACCATCCAGGCATAAGAAGAGAACCGCAGAGAGTGTTTTTTATGCCAGATAAAATTGTGCCAATTCACATCCACAAAATGCTTAAAATAATTGGAATAGAAGCTAGAGAAAGTAGGATTTTGAGAGCCTTCCCAGGACACAACCGGTTGCTCAGAAAAAGTAATACCCGAGAGCTCGAGAAGTAGTAGGTTAGGGGTGGAAGGGGGCAATGTCCGGCCATTGCAGCTAGTGTAACCATTCACAAAAGATTTCACAAATTTAAAAGATGGTAAAATATCATAAAAGAGATTTCCCGTTGCACCAGTGATCCCACTCTATAGAGAAATTGCAATTTTGTGACACAGCAAAGGAAAATCTACCTTTAATCATGTGAGCAGTAGTATGAATCCTCTTCCAGAATTTCGAAGCAATAGAGGAAAGAGCTTTTCAAGGGGATATGTATTTATTTTTATTTAAATTCATACATCTAATGATAAAATCTGCCAACTTGAAAATACAAGATGAAAAATTCTATCCTTAGTTATTTTACGATGATATCGAGCTCATGTGAAGAACATGACTTTATTTATTGTATTTTGAAAATAGTATTTTATTAAGTCCATCTAAAATTCCATAACACTCCATCTAAAATAATGCATGGACACGATCTAATAGATTTTTATATGATGCACCAATCTTATTTCTCGGGTGTTTGTGTTCTTGCATCTCTCTACACTTATACCTTATTGGATGAATATCAAAGCCTTTGCATTATTCTTTTTGGTTTGTAGTCTTAATTTCAGCATTGTTTGTTCTCAAGTTACAAAAACTTATTGATATTTTGGTTCTAAGAAGTCTTGAAAGATGAAGAGATCATGCATTTGGATGCTGTGGAAATCATAGTTTTCACCATTAAACATTGGCACAAAATTTGGGCATAATTGAAAGTGTATTGGCAACACTTGTAATGAATGTGTTTGAACTTTCTCCTAAATTTAATTTCAATTAGTTTTGCTTCATTTGAGAAGTTGAGTTTTTCATACATGTATGTACTTATAAATTTCTACAATTAAAATGTTAACATAAATGCATGAATATTGAAATTTGCACTTGTTTGTGTGAGCATTCATGGCCAGTCATGACACAAACACTTCATGTATTTTCAAGAAATATGATATTTCAACCATAGCGCTGAATGACATAGAGAAGAGCGTCGGAGTGACATATACTAGAGAAGAGCGTCGCCGCGACATATATATGACATTCAAGCTCCGCAACGCTTTAAACTAGCACCGTAACGCTACGAGACAGATTGTATTGTTTTCTTCTCTTTTTTTTTCTGAAGGGTTGCATCGCTTGGGGTTATTACTTGGTTTCTTTGGTATTTTGAGTGTTAGATATTGAGAACGGTGCATGTGAGAAAAAAAAGCAAGGGTAGAGCTAGAGAGAAGAGATATCTCATATTTCTTTTCCTTTCCTCTTTTCTTTTCTCCCCCTAACTTGGTCTCCTTTCTCTGAAGAATGAGGAGTTTATTTAAAATTTTTTGGAGTGGCGTGATCAATAAATATGAAGCAGGTCAAGGACACCTTGGGAGTGGTTCGAATGGACGGCCGATATCGATTCCCTTGATCATGGATCGTTTATCAAAATTTTAAGTGCCTTAATGATGTTATAATTTGGTGATCTTAGGCTCCTTAGATTTGTCTTGTCAATCAGCTCGATTGAACTATATCATGTCACATTTATATGTCATTTGATTATCTAATTTATGCTTTGAACCTTCCAAATCTTCTCCGGGCCATAGATTTTGACCCATTTGGACTTGGATTGGATCAAATTTGATGTCGTTGGGTTCATCTTTTTGAGGCATTCAATACGACTTTAAGCTTGTTTAAATCAAAGATTAGATGGACCTGAATTTAATTTTGAAAGTTTCCAATATATGATTGGCTCGAGATTCATGCTCGGTAAAGATAAAATTTTGATGAAATATCAAGAACATAGTCAAGTTTGTTCGGTAGGTTTCTTTAGTTGCGCAAAAGAATAAAACATCGCATCAAAATTTTGCATTTACTTATTTTTTAAAATAACAAATTCAGAATATTTTAAAATAATTTTATTATTAATTATACAGTCATTATAAAATAGAAATGCAGCAAAAGTACATATTCATAATTTGTTGGTGACGACAAAAACATCTAAATTCAATATTCATTACTGCATTTTTTTTCTTAAATTTTGTTAGCAGCTGCTTACTTGTCTATTTGTCTCATTTTCAGTCTTTCGATCTCAAGCTTTAATTTCTGTGCTGCTTAGTTAGCAGATTGATATTTAATTATGATTTCATTTATTTTCTTGACGAGCTCTTTCAATTAAAATTTCTTAAATAAGATTTCTAATCATTTTTGTTATTCTCTTAATATCCTTTAAATTTGAAAAAGCATGTAATGTACTGATGATGAGATTTCAATGGAGCCCCCCGTCTCTCCGTCTGCTAGGGTTTCGCCTTTTTAGGGCTTTTGCCCTAGCGCCGCCTCTTCCTTGCCGCCGGTACGCTTCTTGATGGCTAAAAAGTTGCTTGATCCTGGATTCCTTTCGGGTAAGCATCCTAAATCATTTAAGGATGCTCTATCTGGCTCTAGTGATTCTAGTTTGTAATCGTTTCTTTATCTTTAATATAAGTGTTTGGTTTTACACAAAAAAAAAAAAAATGTAATGTACTGATGATGATCATAATCTCATTTTAAGCATAATCATTAACGATCAAAATTATTGTTAATAAGCTTTTGTTTCATACGTCTTTCTTACAGCTTTTTAAAGAAGTTTATAATAATAAATAGCTACTTTAAGAAGTAAGAAAAGTCATCCCATATGAACTAAAATCAAAATAATGATTAGCGGTGTCAAAACGAGGCTCCGGGTTGGGTTTGGGTCGAACCCGAAATTGATCCGGGTTCAAACGGGTTGATCCTAACCCGACTCGGTTTGTAAATGGATCGAAACTTCAATCCCATACCCGTCTGGTTACCAGGTTGATCGGACTCAACACGATAACCAGGATTTTGCTTGGTCGAGTGAGAATGCACAGGCCTCTGGGTACAAATGCATCATGTGAGAGGTGTGGGAGTGCCAGAACAAGCGTGGGGGGAGGGAGCGAGCTAGGGTGTGAGAGTGGCGAAGTGGGCACGAGGGAGTAGGCTCGACGCGTGCATGGTTCGGGTGCAGATGCGTTACACTACTCACGCAAGACAACGAGAACGATGAGACAGAAGGGTGTGCGCAGCTAGTTGCCTGCGTGAGTGAGGCTTGCGCGGGATGGTGAGTTGGCGAGTGAGTCTAGTGCGGACCCGAGAGGCCGATCCGGGTTGTGAGCGCAGATTGGGAGGTCGGATTCGGGTCAATCCGGGTCATTGTCAAGTTTTCAGGTTAACTTGAACCCAAATCGAATTTTAAAACGGATCGATTTGTTGAACCTGAATCCGACCCTTATATCAAACGGGTTGACCCAAACCCGAAATTTTGCAGTATAATTTTCATATCATGTTAAATATTGACACCCCTTAATTTGATTAGGCAAAATGAATTTTATATGATAAATAACACTGTTATTTGAAAAAAAATATATATTATTATTTAAATAGTATTGAAGCACTCAACTGAGCCAGTTAGTCATATTTTGGCTTGTTTGCTGCATATCTTTGTTATGTACAAGCCTTGCAACTCTAGCTTTGTCATGTCCTTTGTTGTTTCAGTAATGAAGGGGAAATTACCCTTATCTTGTTGCTCTAAACAAAAATATTACTACATTGAAGCTTTCTTAGATCAGTTATATGATTAATTAATTATATCTCCCTATGAAAATTTATTCAGACAGTTGTAACTATTTATAAAGGTCGTTATAGAACCGTTGTGAGGAAAAATAATTTTTTAAACCCGCAAAGACGATATATGCCAACTCAAAATAGTGTAAAATATTTTTAAATCCGGTCAAGGCTCGCGAGCCAACTCGAGCTCATTTACAATGGGATGAGTTGGAGTTCGAGCTCGAGTTCAAGACAACTTTTTTGACTGACGAGCTGAGCTCGATAAGGCCGCTTTTTGATCCAACTTTTTTTGGGGGAAATTGAGGGCAAAAGCCCATATATATTACTATGTAAAAAAGTTACAAGTAAGGTATAACAAAAAAGGTTCAACCTCAAACATATGAAGTAGAACCAAAAACCTATACCCCCAGGCCCCAGTGAAATGAAAGATCCAGAAGAAAGAAAAAAAGACAAGTCCTCAAAATAGATGCATAAGCATCCAATTTGACTCATTTACACCCAAAGAGAGAGAGAGAGAGAGGGGGGGATGCTTTCAAATACATCCCCATGCATGACTGAGCTTATGAAGATGCTTGAGACATGCAGATTCCAATGCAAAAAAAAGGAAAGAAGAAAAACAAAAATTTACAGCAGCTCTTCTATAAAGATAGATATGGAAGAGCCGATATTCATAGAAGATCAGCTGCTGTAAAACGTAAAAGTTTTGTTTTTCTCCCTTTTGCATTGGACTCTGTCACTCTGCACGTCTCAAGCAGCCATATACATAAATGTAAACTGGCTGGCAGTCCACCATTAATGCATGCACAGGCAAAAGCCAAAACTAGCTGCTTTTAGTTTCCATCCCTTCACTTAATTTATATATTTCATATACACATATTTCTTTTATATATATATTAGTAATGGACTAATGGCATCAGATAAATAAGCAACTCTCGGTTATGAGTGCAAGCTTTTTGTTAGGATAATTTCTAGTAGATTTTGAATAATATGAAACATTGCATAGCCTTATTATTATAAATGCTTCATCTGCCACTACAGGAAAATCGTTGGTTAGCGATAAATTTTTTAGGGTCTATACATCGGAAAATTTGACACTAAGTTACCAGCGAAATATCTGGCGATTAAACCGCTACTTCTACGAGCGGAAGAAATTCTAACAATAAATAGAGATTTTTCTATAGTGTACATTTCTTTTCTATTGAGGATTTTTTTTTTTTTCTATTGAGGATATAATGACATATCTACAACAACAACATCAAGCCTTTATCCCACGATGTTGGGTCGGCTACATGAATCTTTTTTCTTCATTTGTGTCTTGTTAAGAGTCATATTCTTATTTAGCTTTAATAAAGAAATATCATTTCTAACATTTTTTAATTAATTTTTTTTTTAAATCTACCTCTATTATATGATAATATTTTCTAACCTTTTCAACTGACATGCCTAAGACAAGATATTTGTCTCTTTCTATTTAGCCCACATGATAAAACTTTTAAGCTTAAGAGTACTTAATTAGGTTAATTAGAACTAAACCTAAGATTAATATGGGCCCAATTCAAAGCACTCATTACTTCATTACTATGAAAATATAGCAATAATTGTTCTAAGGTTAAAATATCTACTTATAATTAACAAAAGAGAATTAACAGTTAATTAACTTGGCTTAATTAATATTTTTTATTTAATTTTCTTTTATGGAGGAAGAGACATATCATCAAATGTGGTCCCTAGCTAGATTATAACATTTTTGCCTCAATGTGGAATCCAAAGAATGTGTTAGAAGAAGAGATACAACTATCCATCTAAGCTTGTTATGGAGCAAATTAAAGAATAATATATTTTTTCTCCTAAGTTGGAACCATATAAAAATAAGGAATTGAATAGTAATATTTTGGAGATTAGCATAGACAAAAAATATTGTCCTAATTAGACAAGTTGATTATATTTAAGGGAATTGAAGATGCTTCAACTTAATCATATAGAGTGAATAATTAGCCACCAATTGCTTATAATTGGAGGCTTTCTCTTGAGAATATGTGTCAATTTGTAGATAAAATCTTGATGACAATGAGCTCCATATTGCTTCAAAATAAGAGTGAAACTCATGATGATAGAGGTGTAAGTGAGTTGACTCATTAAATGATTTTTGCAATAAAATTAATAATTTATGAAACTAAATCAAAATTAGAGTTGATTCATTTGTTTAATTGGGAGCCAACACAATTAAAATATTTATTATAGAATGTAATTAAATTATGTATTTTAAGAAGTTAATTATGAAATTTATAAGGAAATCTAAAATTCTAATTTAGTTTTTTTTGTCATAATATCTTAATTTTCTTATACTCTCTCTCTCTCTCTTTCTCTCTCTCTCTCTCTCTCTCTCTCTATCTCTTTATTTTTATTTGGTTGTCGAAATATAAAAATGTGCTTTAGTTTTCTTATGTATTCTCTTTTATTTTTATTTTTATTAAGGTGTTGTAGAGATAATGATGCCCAAATGGATGAGTGACTTCACTCTTAGAGACATGATACGAACGAGCATATAGGAGAAAAGATTGGAGCAGCTCCTGTGGAAGATAAGATTATAGAGAGTTGCCTTAGATAGTTTTGTCACATAAAATAGCGGCCTTCCAAAGACCGGATTAGGAGAGTAGATGTATTAGATTTGACTATGTCAAGAAAGGTAGAGGTAGACCTAAAAAGGCTTGGTTAGAAAATATTATAAATGACATTTTTTTATTAGATTTAAATGATAATTTGATTCTTAACATGACACAATGAAAAAAAATTATTCATGTAGCTAACCCCAGTAGTGAGATAAAGGCTTGATATTGTTATTCTCATAATTATTTATCATATTTATTTTGATTTTCTCTTGAAATATTTGTGCCTTGTGCTAGATATAGATCTCTAAGGCTTCAATTGGTTTTATCTTAATTTTTACTTAATTTCTAGTAGAAAAAAAATCTAAAAATAGGATTTAATTATTTGAATAAAAATTTGACTTTTTTTTTAAGTTCTATCCATCACTACTGAAAAATGGCTGATTTCCAATGGAATTTTTGTTAGTGAAAAATTTTCTGCTAGTAAAGCACACATCGTAAAATAATTACAGGCAAAAAAAATTCACCAAAAATATTTCCGGCCGTTATTTCCGCCGGAAATCGTTTGATAATTTTTAAGAAAATGAAAATTAAATAGAAACATTCTTATCAACTCATTATTCTTCAAAACCATGTGCTAATATTAATTGAAATTAAAATGGACATTTTAAATTAAAGTAAATATTAATTATTTTCCAACTAAAATGTTTATCATAACATGACATATAAAAAAACAAATTATGATGAATTGAGCCATTGAGGTGGCCTTAAATATAATAAATAATTTATAATTGAATGAAAAAATCATTAATATATATTTTTTAAAATAATTGAGTAATCAACTTCTAATTACCTCCAAAGCCCACTAAGCAAGAATGGGTCTGATGATTAGGAAGCAAGCTTTTGTTTATTAGTACATGTGTGCTTTGATGAAGCAATGCCGTATTTTAATGGAAAGCTTTATTGGCCTCTTTTGTTGGGTATTATAATTCCACATCATCTAATAGAAGTTGAAAATATAATATTACAAATTTAGTTTTTATTAATATTTTTTTAAAAAAATATTTTGAAATTTTTTAGGTCAAACATCATGATGAAAATTTGATATAAATTTATTTTAAAATTGCTTATTTTTCTTAGATGATTAAAAAAATAAATTTTAATTAGTTACTGATATATATTATAATTATTTTAAAATGCATTTAATAATTTTTAAAATTTAATACAGTTTATTTTAAAAAAAAGGAATATTATGAGGTTATTTTTGTGCCTTCTTATTGAGAAAATTTGCATTTATGCCACTGAATTTTTTTATTAATAAAATTAAGATTTAAAATTCTTGTACATTTGTGTGCAATACAAGCTAATTTATTAAGCATTTAATTAATCATAATATAGGTGATATTATTAAATATATACCACTTGGGATGTGTGTAGATATAATAGATAAATGTTTAAATATTATTATTATTTTTTTAAATATTAAAATTTTTAATGTTTGTTGTATAAGACATTCACCTATTCTATTGATTATGTGGCTAATGATCTTTTACAAGAACGGTCTTGTAAATGAGTCACATTAAAGTGTCATTTGATTGTTTAAAATTAAAAAAAAAATATTCTGAAAGTAATTAATATTTTATAAATTTTTATTTGGTTGGATGTTGATATAAATTAATATGAATTTAGATTCTATAAATATCATAAAATAGAAAACAATTATCTAAGAATATTTTGATACAATTTATATTTTGATGTAAATTGATTCAAAATGAGATTCACAATCATTGGATTTGTGTTGAGATTAGTGTTGCATATGATGGCGGATGATATTTTGATGCAAATTATGTCATGAAGAGATTCATAATCGTTGGATATGTGCTGAGATTAGTGTTACATATGATAACAATTAATATAAAAATTAATTCTATAATTATCTTTAAAATAGAAAAAAAAATTATGTTCGGATATTTTGATAGAAATTATATCAAGATGGGCTTTCATAAAAATTATTATACTTATTTTAAGATTAGTGCAAATCATATATGTCACTAATCTCAAAATCAATTCTATCAATTTTTAGCTTATATATTATGATATAATTAAAGTTAAGTATTTTAGGTCATACATATATGGAACAATGATTAATCAAATAATAGTTGAAAGAAAATTTCCTTTTTAGTGTTTTTTTTTTAAATCAATTTTTATATAAACATGATAATTGGCATATAATTTATTGATGAGAAAGCTAGCCATACATCTGTTCCCCAAAGCACAACCCCAATTTTGCATTTTATGATGAAACATTGGAGAGGATGCTAAAATTAAATAATCATATCATTATAATATACTTTTTCTCAAACTAATATGTATATTTTAAATTTGGTAGTGTAGACATATTATCAAAAAAAAAAAAAATCTATTTTTCACTTATAATATCTAAATATCAATACAATCAAATATTAATTTTAAGCCAAACTATTTAATATATCATAATAAAATTTTGATTATAATTTCATAATAAATTTTATTTTTATATAAAAATCATAGCTATAAAAAGATTATTAAAAAGATAAAAGTCATAATTTAATTATGCCTTTAATTTAATAAATAATAATAATACTACAAAAAAAATACAAAATATTAATTTTTTAGGGACCATGCCCTCCCTCGGGCCCCCTTCCCTCCGCCATTGATAATATGTTATATAAAGATAATTTATAATAGGAAATTATTTTTTTGACGTGCCATTCTACCTCAGTGTTATTACGATGTTGGGTTATAACTAATTGAGGCTTAATAATAAAATAGATTATATATATTATAATATAAATATTTTAAAAAAATAAAATCAAAGATTATAATTATATGGCCTAATATTTTTTGGAAGAGTAGTGCACATAATTAAGACTATATAAAATATTACTTATAATTATTATTTTTAGCAATATTTCATTAAACAACTTATAGTAACTTGTTTTTTTTAAGGAATTGTAAATTTTTGTATTTGGGTTGAAATTAGTATAATTCAGAATATCAAATATAATATAAATCTTAATATAAACCTAAAGTTTTGAAGTCCATTATGATATTATTTACATTAAAATATTCTAAAATTATATCACATTAATAAATATATGACTAATACCAAGTTAACCATTTATAAATTTATAAATCATATTTATAATGCTAATTAATAAATTATCAATCCCAATTTAATTGCATATAAATCATATCTTGTCATATATTAATAAATTAATAAAAAAATTTTAATTTAAATCTAAATCAAAATAATATATTTTTTTACAGTTCTGTTGAGTTCCTTAATAATAATATTATTCTTATTATTTCTACGTTTTTCGTATTTTGGCGTGCAGGCATTTTGGCGGGCAAGTTAATTTAATCGGGCTGGGCAGGCCGGGCCGGGTCGGGGTACGATGAGCCCATTATCAATCTGCCCGACAAGCACATCACAAACAAACTTCTCGTATCGTCCTTGCGAATGGGGAAGGCGAGAATACCTTGCAATTCACGCCCGAGCCCATCATGTTCTGCCATGTGTCCCAGTTCGTTAAAAAAGACAGAATCTCTTTACAGTAAATATTCCAATAATTATTTTTCAAATACCGCTTAAGAATTTTGTTTTTTCATAGATCCAATCTTAACAACAAATTTCTACTTTTTTATTATCAAATTTCTTACTCTTACTCAAAAACTTAGGGTCACACCCCACCGGGCTTAGCTGGATTGGTGGGCGAGTATGGTTGTGAACCCGCAACCCATATTCGATTCCATTCTCATAAAACACGATCTCTTAAGTGCCGAGAAAATAATTGTGGGTCATGCACCTGTGAGGCTGATTGCTGGGTAGGATCGTCGAGGGATTAGTTAGGCCATCATGTGCCTCTTATGGGAACAATTATTAGGTCCGGTGACCGGACGTAGCTCTACGTCCGGTCATCACTGAGTTACCCGGTATTTGCTCGGTATTGCTTGGCAATAGCAATACCGAGAAATACTGCTTTGTGAAGACCAATACCGAGTAATACCGAGCAATGCCGAGCAATACCGAGTTTTTCTAGAAAAACTCGGTATTGCTCGATGTTGCTCAGTATTACTCAGTATTACTCGGTATTGCTAGGTATTTGTCTTCACATAATGGTCTTTCTCGTTATTGCCGAGCAAAATCGACAAATACGTGGTTTTGTGTCTGCTACGTGGCGCGATTTAGTGCCGTCCGAACGTAACTCTACATCCTTTCACCGGACCAAATAAAAGTTCCTCTTATGGGGGGGTGACAGCTAGTAGATTTTTCATTCAAAAAAAAAAAAATTCAGATCACAATCATAATATTTGTTTGATAATTACTATTTCACCGCTTTCAAAAAAATTTGTGATAAAAAGTTATTTTTTATGAGAACTTTTAAAAAAATTAATATTTTCACAAAAGCTTTAGAACTATCTTTATAAAAAACTGCAATAACCTCAAATGAATCCTTAAAAGTTAGTTTTCTCACCATTATGATTTTTAAAAAATAATTATAATTTACATGGACTACTTTTTTTTCATGTTTCTAAAAACTTTTTTTAATGAAAATTTACTTTTTACAATCAAAATAGTTAAGCTACTTTAGTCGTAATAATTTCACAATCAAAATTTTAAAATATTAGTCATTCAAAACAAACTTTCTTAAATTTCATTTGAGACGATTTTTTTATTACTTGACGATTTTTTTATTGCTTCTAAATTTAACTTTTAGTATAAAAATTAAAATTTTTATACTAAAAAAATTACTTTAAAAAACAATAAGAAAGCTATCCTAAACAAATCCTCAGCTTTCTTACTGTTTCTTAAAATAATTTTATAGAGAAAAATTATAATTTTTATACTAAAAAACTGCCTTAAAAATGCCGTCCCAAAGTAGGCCTTAATATGTTAACAAATAAAATTTATTTTTAGGCTGCATTACCAAAAAAAATAAGAAAAACTTTCAAACTTCAAACTTCAAACAGGAGCGTCCGTTACGTCACCGTTACTTGACGGAGGTAATTCAGCAGGAGGATAGGGAAATACATCAAATAAAAACAAATAAATTTTCTTAAAAAAAGAAAGCCGCTAATTTTGAGTTCCTCTACTCCGCTACAAAATCGGCCGAATCGGCGTCCGGCGAGCTGGTGCCGCCGATTTTTTTAAGCTTAGAAGATAGTAACGGCAGGGAGTGGGTCGAGAGGGAACAAATCGGCGATATCTTCAAAGAAATCGTCGCCATGTTCACAAGTAGATGATTGAAGGTCAAAACAAGTGTTGGGTATCACTGATTCCTCCGCAAAATACCCGAACTGACCCATTGGGTCGTCGAAAAAACTCGGCTCGGTGGCGCTCAGATCCAGAAAGTCGCTGTAAAGAGGCATTTCGTCGAAGACATTGAGCTCGGCGGTGAGATCTTCCGGCGTAATGATGGAGCCGCTGGAAGAGGGCTTATCCGGTTCGTCTTTGACTGCAGTAGAAGAAGAGAATCCACGGAGGACGGAGGTGGGAGAGCAAATATTGTGGGAGTCCTCGCTGGACTCGTACCCGCCGGAGACGGAGAGGTCTGTCGTGGAAATGTTTCTTGCCGGAGCCTGACGCGGTGCCTCCGCCGCCGGAGCGGTGGAGAAATTTGTGGCAGCGTCAGGACCGCGGAGCTGGATAGCGGCTGAGTCGTAGACCTTGGCAGCTTCCTCAGCAGTGTCGTAAGTGCCGAGCCAGACTCGAACCCGACGGGTTGGGTCGCGTATCTCGGCAGCGAATTTGCCCCACGGCCGCCGACGGACGCCACGAAACCTCGGAACGCCGGTGATGGGCTGCTGCTTTTCCGACAAAGCTATTCCCTTCTTATTTCTTTTGCCGGCGCTAACCTTGACAGTTTTACCTTCACCAGCAGCCCTCCCTTGCCGTTCCTCCAATCTTATCTCTTGTACATAGCGCTTCACTCGGCGTCGATCGAAGGAACAGTCTTCGGAATCGGAGTCCGAATCTGTTGCGTCGATATCGTCGCAGAAGAAGCGGATGGTGTTGGCTCCGGCGAAGGCAGGCATAGCCGGACGGTGAGATTGAGGACGAAATGGCTTGGAGGTCACTTCGAGGTGAACTGTGTGATTAAGCGGAGCAAAGTATTGACCTTCCATCGCCTTCCAGTTCTGTGTTTGTTTACACTAACAGCATTATCTGAGCAAAAAAACCAGACTTTTATGAGGAAGAAAGCAAACCAAAAGAGGGATTCCTCTTCTGATAAACTTACAGAGGAATAAAGATCAAAAGCAAGGCAAATTAGTATAGAACATAAAAGCACACAACAAACACAAATAAAGCAGACATCACACGGTAAAAGTGGAATGTGAAATTTCGAGGAAAGCAAAGGAAAGAATGGAGAGCGTGCGGAGAAAGAAACCAACGCACTACGGATTCCTCCGAAACTACATGACCACAACTCCATTATTAGATATAAGAAGGAGAGAAACAAAGAAGCACCACAGAACACCCATGTTTCCGAAGAGAACGGTGCATACAAAGAGAAAGAAATTCTTTGACTTGAAAAGAAAAAGCAAAATATATAGTTACCGCAAAAGGACCCAGCTTCTCTTCAACGGAGCAGCAACCCGTAGTCCTTTACTACCGAAGAGAAGCGCTGAAGAAGCCGCACAGACTTCCAGTTTCTTGGATATCTCTGCCTTTCCTCTTCCCCGAGAATATCCGAAACCAGAGAGTAAGAGAGAGCGCGAACAGTGAACTAAAATGGAGTCAAGCAGAGAAAAACCAATGGCCTAACACTCCTTGCTTAGAGAGAGAGAGAGCAGGGCCGAAGTATCAAAACTTGCTCTTTTATAGGACCCCAAGAGCGGTCGGAATGGAAAAGTAAAAAATCACAATATAACAAATTCTGATATATTAATTTTTTATCAAAATACGATTTTACCCTTACCATTCTATTTAATAACTAAACTAGCCTCGTAGGGAAGACGGAAGCGAACAAATACTGGGACGGAATCACAGTGTGACCGGAGTGCCCGGTAATTACCGGCGCGTGACAGTCACCGTGACCACACGCATCACGAGCCGCCGCATTTGGATGGCGACCCTTCATCTTCTGACACCTGGTATTCCATGGGCCCGGCTATGGGCCCAATCGCATGGCACAGCTGGCGCTGAGTCGCACGTCATCAAAGGAAGTCACGTGACTCACGTGATGCAGCGGTTTAAACTAATACGGTCAAATCATTGGTTTAAGTGTACCGTCAGTGATAATTTGACCGCTACTAATCCACAATTAAGCTGTTTTAATCATATAATTAGAACTAAAAACAGTTAAAATATATTTTATTTTCGGATCAGAAATTACTATATTTTTCTCGTAACGTTCAACAACGGATGGTGATGGAAATAGGAAGAACAGTATCAGATTTCTTCTGGAGCAGTCACCTGGATAGACCGGGTTCATGAATAGTGTGTAAATATTAATTATTAACTTTAAACATAATTAATTTCATTAATGATTTTGATATTTGAATTACTCCTTTTTACCTTTTATTTTATCTCAACAGAAATATATGGAAATAAAGAATTATATCTGAAATATATGAAAATAAGGAATTCTTATTTTCCTTAATATGAAATATAATTATTACTTGTTATTAGGATTCATCATTTTGATCTAAGGTTCTCAAATGATGCATCCCTAATTATCATGTTAGTTGCATGGTTTAACAACCATAGTTTCATTTAAGAAAATCATTTTAAATGAATGAAATTAAACCCATAATTTGTTTTTTTTTTCTTAACTAGAAATCACCCAAACTGAAATTCAAAATAAATGAAGGAGAAATGCATTTGAAATTGAAACTTCAGGTCCTTCGAAAGCTCTCACCGCCAAGCTCAGCCTTTTGTTTTTCTCCTCTTTTAAAAAATAAATATTACATTTTTCTTCCTTGTTAGGAGATAACATTTAGGCTTTGTTTGGGATGACATTCTTAATGCTTTTTAAAATAATTTTTTAGTACTAAACTTTGTTTATACACTTTATTTTGTTAAGAGCTTTGAGATACTTTTATTTATTTTTTTGTGTCATTTTGGATGGATTATTTAAATAGAGAGACAATGTCTTTTGAAACAATCATACCAACTTGAATGATTATATCATGAGAATTCTATTGCCTTAGGAGGCTCAAATGGGTAAAAATTAGGATTCTGAAACTTATTTAACCATATGATAATATATAGATTTTCTTAAATCTCAACCTTGGTTGTTGATACGTCAACAAAAATCGTATTGATCCAACATGAATCTCGAGACATGTCTCAATTAGAAACTTTCAAAATTAAATTTGAGTCATTTGAACTCTGGTCTCAGCAAACTTATAATCAAACTAAACATCTTGGGAATACGGACCTAACGACACCAAAATTGGTCTAATCCGAGCCCAAATGGGCTCAAATCAATAGCTTGAAGCATATTTGCAAGCTTTAGAATATTCATTGGGTGACCAAATGATATCCAAATATAGCATGCTTATAGTAGAATCAAGTGGCTCAACAAGAAAAATCCAACGAGCCCAATATTACTTAATTCTGGCATAATTAAGACACTTGGGCTATATTCAATCGAGCTCTAAGGCATGAATCCAGAAGCACCACCATCGGCGAACCCAGACCTCCCTACCACTGTTGCCAGAATTTCAACGACTGATTGTCGTCAAGCCTCCATCCAACCTCCACCGGTGGATCTCCGCTCAAACATGGTCTTCAAGCCTCCATCCAGCCGCCACTGACGGGTCTATGCTAGCCCTCCGTCGCCTGAATACAGTCCCTCCGACTTCAGTCACCCAACTACAGTCCCTTCAACCATAGTGTCTATCGACTGTGGTCCTTAGGCCACATTCTCCCCCAGACTAAGATCCTAGCTCATACCACTGTCACCGGACTACGCTACCTTTGACAATAGTCTTTAGGCCATTGTTTCCCGCCAACTACAGTCCTCTGTCCATCGTACCTTTGCCTAACTATAGTCATTTCAACCTCCATTATCCTTCGATTATAGTCCCTCCAATCTCAATCACCCGTCAACTAAGATCCTCATACCTTTTTTCTCCTACTAAGGTCTCTCGAACCAATGACACCAAACTACGATCCATCTGACCACCTTTGCTCGACTATGGCCCTTACGAATTCGAATAAGCTCAAATTAAACACTTGAAGCATATTAAAAAAATTTAGGATACTAAGTGGGTGTCCAAATGATCATAAAAAATGACATGATTATAGTTAAATCAATCATCTCAATGAATCGAATCCAACTAGCCAAAGATCACTTAATTCTCCCGCCATTAAGGCACTTAAATGCTATTAGATATGAGAGAAGAAGATGAAACAATATTAAAAGAATATTAGCACTCCAAAAAATAATGAGTTAAAAAGTAGAATAAGAAAACAAAATGAAAGAAAAATAAGGAAAAATTTGAGGTATGCATTTGAAAAATTAAAAAACTTCTTAAAAATGTACTATTTCTTTCAAGAAATTAATTACTAATTTTAAAAAATATTGTGCTTATGCTTTATTTTAAAAAAATTAATGATATTGTGTTATTGTGTTATTTTTATCAAATTTAGTTTCTAGATTGAAAAAAAAAAATAGTGAGTTACTTCTTGTGGTTGTTTTTCGGGCTTTAAATGAGCAAATATCATCTTGTTAGTAATTTCTTAGGCTTGGACTTGGCATTTTTCTTGGGATTTTTTTTTGTTTTTGCTATTAAAAATAAAGTGTGAGATGGTTGAGAAGCATAAAATTACACCCTTAATGTATTACCAAGGGTCTAATGGATCCTCACCCTTATGCTTACAAGCAAAACTCTCGTGTGAGATAATTTTGATAAGATTAAGTTTAATCATCATTCAATGTTTTATTTTGGCTCTCACTTTTAGAATCTATGGATACTTTTTGTAAGTGAATTCAAAATGTGCATATCAAGGTGAACCACAGAGATTAGAGGGACTTTTCATAGATCATGTGTAACAGCAAGGAGTCTCCCAAACTCATTAAAGACACTCATTCCAACCTATATAATCACTATGTAGAGCTTGACAACACCCTACCTTGAGAAGACACTCATCACCCCAACTTAAGGGACCACTCGTCAAAACCTAATGAACTGCTCACCCAAGTCGAAGGGAGGCACTCGCTTTTACTTTCTAAAGCTAGCAACTTTATCAACGAGACAACATTCTCTTCTGAAGGCTTGTGATTAGGTCTGCCTCAGCTTATTTTGAATAATTTTAACCACATACATAGGGTTACAACCACCATCACAAAATAAACATGCTTTTAACGTAATACAAATAATCGTTCAAAATATGTTGTGAATGCCCATTATTTTCATAGTAGGACATGCTTATTTTGCACTGAGTTGTTTATTTAATGAAATACCAACTATTACTACGTAATGGAAATCATCTGAAAAATCTCAAGCCATTGCATTTGAAAATATCCTAAATATGAGTTCATTATGTATATATACTTGAAAAAGCATTTGACTCTTTGAAGTCAACTAAATTGGAGGAGTTAATTGAGATTTTTCTCTCTAATAAAAAACCCCATGCTTAAAGCACACCCTAATCATTAATATACTAATAATTATAATTTAAATTTCTCACTAACCAATAAATAAATTGAATAATGACAAATTAAGCATAACTATTTGATGGTGCAAACAACATGGATTGAGGAGGCATGGCATGGCTCTAATCATTATCTAGATGCACAGTCATGGGTTTAATAAAGCATATTGTATTTTTCAATAAATGCACAAGTACCAAATTTTTGGCTTTATACTCTTTATATATTATTGTGTGTGGAATTTTTACACCAATAAGGAAATCATTTTTCAGATATCCCTAGAGAAATAATCTACATCATGCAACTGAAACAAAATTTTTTATTAAGTCAAACACAATTGAAATGATTCTACTATATTGATTGAATATTACAGCAATATATTTTATTTGCTTATGGGAGGAGGAGGGATTGCAATACATCAAACATTTGAATTGTTTCATGCAATGAGAATGATGCATGTTGAAGTGTATTGATGTTAAAATGTGAATGGTGGGCAACATTGGTCATTGTTATTGTTTGACAATGATGGGAGACATTAGTATCATAAAACAAGTTATAAGAGGGTGTCAATGGCTTGACGATTGTGATTGTTGGATGATTGTAATTATCTATAATTCTGACCAATGGACAATGTCGAAAGCAGATGTCTAAGTGTTGACCGAAGGTTGTCAATGTGGTGGGTTCCATAGGTATAAATGAAGATTGATCAACCAACAAAAACATAGAGATTTGAATAGACAAAAGCAAAAAAAATTAGTAGGATAATTAGGGTTCCAAAGTACAATTAGAGCTTTGAAATTCTCTAAATTTAATAATTATTTGAACCCTTAAAGTCTTCCTTAAGCATAAGAATCATATCCTATTTATAGATTTTTATAGGGATCAATTTAGTTATTTTTATCATAGATAACACTTCCACTATGTGTATTTTCCAACATCATCATATATGAATAAAATCATTATTAAATGATTTTCAAGTCATCGAAATGCTGAAATTTGAAAGACGTTTGACCTGTTAAATATCTCAAGAAATTCCCAATCATACTAAGGCTTCGTTTTGGGATAGCTTTTGGTCATATCTTTTTCTCAGCTTTTGTTGTAGAAAGCAGTAAGAAAATTGTTCCAAACGAAATATTAAATATACTTCAAAAGAAATGTTGTATTATATTTATCAGATATTTATTAATCAAAGGATAATGTTAGGAGACTATCCCAAACATAAAAAATTTGTTCGGTTCGGTGAGGCATGAAAACATTCTCGAGCCATGTGGGTCATTGAATCGGGCGATTTTGCTCACTTCATAACAATGAATGAGATAAATCGAACCGCCAAATTCTCTCTCTCTCTCTCTCTCTCTCTCTCTCTCTCTCTCTCTCTCTCTCTCTCTCTCTCTCCCTTCAGCTTCTTTATCCAGTACACTGATTTAAATTGACTTGAACCGACTTAGCTTGAAGTGTGTCAACTTTAGTTTGAATCATTTCTTTTTTATATATATTTGGATGTACCTATATAATTACCTTAACTTAAAATATTGCTCAATTCTTTAATAGTTCAATTGGGTTGGATAAAACTCTACTTTCTCATAACCCGAATAAACTCGGATTCAAACCCAACCCGACTATCAAACACATAAATTAAGGTAACCTATATCCACATAAGGTGATTTGGTTGGCTTAAAATAAAATTAGCACATTATATAAGTCAGATTTAGACTAATATTTACACCTAATGCCACTTCCCTCTCATACTGAACATCTTCAAAAAAATAATTTTAAATTATATAATAAATTTATTTGATTTTTTATTATTTAATACATAGAATATTTTTAATATATCTCATCTGATACTAATTGCATCATAAAATATAATATTAAAAATTTCGCACAACATATGCATTAAAGAAGCACATTGACACATCTGATACTAATTGCATCATAAAATATAATATTAAAAATTTCGCACAACATATGCATTAAAGAAGCACATTAATTTTCTTATCAAATGAAATAAATTGGCTTAATTGTTCATAGAAATTAATGCTACAAATATTTTGTTAAGGTGTTTAATTATTTAATTATGATTAAAGTAGTATTATCTTGACTGATTAGGTACTTAAAATTGCTCAAACCAAAGCCTCATTGCCTTAATCTCCGGGAGATCCAACGTAAATTAAAATTATTGCCCAAAGGGTAAATGTAGTAAATTTGTACTATTATAAGTCTTTGATATTTGTGCAATTAAAATGACAAAATTTTTAAAATAAATGAGAATATGGAAAAGTCAAGGAAAATAAGATAATAAATTTTCTATTGCACAGATATCAATGCAAAATCAACGGTTTTGTCTTTACTAATTTGATAATTGAAATAAATTTTTGAAAGGTCACTTAAATATCTAAAATATTTGATAATATTAAAAAAGATTACAGATTCTTTCAATATAGAAAACTAAAAAAATATGTAAAATTAATTTGCATAAAACATATAAAAAGTTTTGATTAATGAATAGATCATTAACAACCTGTTTAGAGAATAAATATTAATCAAATGACATGTTTAGTTTGTATGTATGATGTTAAATAATTAATTTGGAGATCATATAATTAATTTAAATATAATTGAAATGAATACTTTTCATGACTTATTTATTATATTGTTCATTAGTATCAAATAATTATATATTATTTCAAATTTTATTGAATTATTTATTTATTTAGGCCAATGAAATTATTGAGAGTTCATTTAGTAATGAGTTTGTTTAAGTACTCATTCGATTAATTTAGAAATCAAAAATACAAATCAAGCTCAATAATAGACAATCTCAGATAAGTCAAATACAAATATTCGTAAATGTAAAAGCTCATATTGAGCTTGAGTCAAACCTTAAAAACTTAATAGTCTTATCAAATTAAATTTGATTCATAATATACTCAATTCAGCTCAGCTCGATTGCAATCCGAACCCGAACCACGAACTACGAACCCGAAAAAGAGTTTAGGTTTCATCCAGCACGATGACTTACGAGTGAAGGGCTTGCAGTTTTGTCGAGCACGAGTCGGCGATAGCGAAATTCACCGTCTCAATTGAGGTCGACTAGGCTGGTCGAGCATGAGTTTCATTTGACGTGATCACGTGAGTGCGGGAGCGGGGCTTGCAACTTGACGCTTGCGGTTCCGTCGAGGCATCAAGCACGAGTTGTTGAGTCGTGGCTCGGGACTAGCGGTCTGGGCTAGGCCGCTGAGCCTGCTAGGGGCGTCAGGTGTGCGCGGCATTTGGCAGCAGCAGCAGTAGCTGGGATGCAGCGGGTGCAAGTGACAACAAGTCAATTCAGGTCAAATCAGATTTGCTGGATTAACATGTACTCGATCCAAACTATAAACAGGTCCAAATATAGAACTCGAATCACTATAAACAGGTGCGTGCATTTTTATAAAACTATATTTATACATATAAAATTCATTAAAAAAAATCTTAGAATCTTGTAGCAAAGCGACCCCTACTCTCTTAAAAACCTTTGTGAATCACTAATGCTGGTGGCTACTTCAGATTCAGAGCATCAGTACTCTTTCGGTCATTTATGGCGTTGAGTTTTGGCGATAATATCAGACAATTAAATTTTTATTTAACCAGAAATCTTTGCAAAGGTGGCAAAGTCATGTTGAATCTAATAATATTAAATCTAATAATTACACTTCTACCCGTCAAAAACTATAATAAAGAGTAACCCGCACGAACAAAATGGTCTACTACTATATCTTATCTTTACATAAGTTGCAAAGTCATGTAATTATTTCATTTGTTATCATTAATGATGCAAATGCACGCACCTTAACTTTTTTAATGGCGTTAAAGATTATCAATCAATCATATAAGATCACATAAATCCTTAGAGCATTATTTTTTTAATATAAATTATCGTATATTTTTAAGTAGAATATTTGAGTCATAATAGTTTATTAGAAATTTATTTAATTTATTTTGATATTTCAAAATACATTAATAAATGAAAAACTATATATATGTATACGTATATATCTAAAATTGCTCATGCTGGGCTAGAGCCATCCTAGCTAGATGGCCAAAAGACATTGATTTTACAGGTCAATCAAATCTAGGGGTGTCAATATTTGACACAATCCAAAAATCCGGCTTGAACTGGACCCGAAAATTCTGGGGTAGGATCAATCTGTTTGTCAAACGGGTTGGATTTGGATCCAACAAACCGACCCGTTTTAAAAATTCGGTCAGGTTCAGTTAGACCTAGAAACTTGAGAATGATCCAGAACCGACCCAACCAGCCACTGTAAATAAAATTGGATTTCGAAAATCCCACAGGCCTCATTGATGCATACTAGCTCCGCACGGACCCCTCTTCGCCATCCGCCTCCACTGCGGCCTCACCATCCTGGCTAGATGGTCGAAAAAATTTTGTACTAAAATATTGTTTTAAGAAGCAATAAGAAAGTTGTCCCAAATGAAAACTTTATTTATTTACTTTTTTTGTCAATCTTATAGTTAAAACTTTGTTTGGCTTTTTTACTGTTTCTTAAAACAGTTTTATAGTACAACAAATAAAATTTTTATACTAAAAATCTGCTTTAAGAAAAAATATAAAAGCCAGACTATGACCAATGAATATATTTAGATTCAACGATATGCTGACTCAAAATTTTACCTATATTTTATCATCATATATTAATATTATACAATTTGTTTTCCATGTTAAGTTTAATTATAGAGCCGAATCCTCTCACGTGGTTTTTATAGTAGAGAGGAAATTAATGAAAGTTCAGCTCATTTAATGCAGATCATAAAACTTTAATATTTATTGTCTTTTCAGGATAAAATAAGATACTCCAAAGTGTAGAAAAATGTTAATAAAAATATAAATGTGTCAGCATTATTTTAAATTTATAATTTGCAAATTATTAAAAAATATATAATTATTCTGATTCAAAGCAACACTTTCTAATTGCAAATTCTAATAATATGAGATCATTTATATATATATAGTTGCAATTAGAGATATTTTCATAATTTATATGAAATATGTAAATAATTTATTTAATCACAATGGTTTAAAAAATAAAAATAATAATAATTAATTATAACATTGAAATTATGAATGTATGAAAAATATATAATATATAAATAATTTATGCGAGAAGCTTCGCATAATATAAAATATATGAAAAATATAAGGCATTTATTTAAACAATAAAATATTTTATAAAAGTTTTAAGAAAATTAAATTTTGGTTTTTAAATTTTAATAAGTAATAAGTTTCATGAAACAATTTATAATTTTAAGTGAGAATTTTTAAAATTATGTTATATTTTTAATAAGAAATATAAATTAGAATGAAAAACGTGCGGTGGGTACTTCGCACGTGTGAAACAAATTGGCCACGTCAGCAACCACTGGGATACTTAGTGGGAGCTTCTCTTGACTATCACTGTAGAGAGAAATTAATGAGCCGAGAACTTATTAATTTATCTTAAAAGCTATATAATTAGATTCTCGAGCCATCTTTTCAGGCTTTAGGTCGACCACTCGTGTGCACGATTGGCTAACTCCACTCTTAAGAGATCTCTCTCTCTCTCTCTCTCATTGTTTATTTAAAATAATAAATTATTATAATTTATTATTTCTATTGAATTCGGATATCACATTAATCATATTGAGAATACTAAGTGAAAAGATAATACAACAACAACAAAAACATTAAGCTTTTATCCCACTATGTGGGGTCGGCTACATGAATCCTTTTCTCTCAATTGTGTCCTATTAAAGGTCAAATTATCGTTTAAATCTAATAAAGAAAGGTCATTCCTAATATTTTTTAACCAAGTCTTTTTAGGTCTACCTCTACCTTTCTTAACATAACCATTGTTTTTATTTTGGTGACGTGGCGCGTCTGGATTGGTGTCCGGACGAATCCGGACACCGGACGTAATGATTTGCCCCATGTCATCCGATACACATAAAATAGTGACATGACACATCCTGATTCGTCTTTGGACAACGTTCAGTGTTCGGTGATCACATATAATAATTTCTCCAATTTTTTAGGTCGTCTCTCTCTCTCCATAAATAAAGTAATTAATTAATTATTTAATTATTTTGAATTAGCATGGAAATCAGGAATCAGGCCGAGAAGTGGTAGTATTGAAAGCCACAACCTTAAATTTGCAGCATATTCTCATTTATTTGTTGATTGATTGAAGTTAGAAGCACTGAAGTAGATGATTGATGAGAAACTAATAAGAAAATTTTAGTCAGAATATTTAATTCAATCTAATTAATATAATTTTTTTTAACTGATGAATTTGCAACAAAAATATATAATAAATATATTAAATATTTATATAAAAAACTATTATTATCATATTAAATATTTTACAAAATGCCTGGAGATAAGAAAATAAATGAACATGTTTGTGATATTTGTACCATTCAACTCACTCTAATCAATTACATTAATTGATCTCGTCGATGATTCTTTCGATAAGATCTCATGGTTGATTTCCTTGCTAATAATTTTGTCAACTAAGTGCCACATTACATAAATAATAAAATTTAAATATTAAATATGTAAATTTGAAAATTTTCTCTATTATATATGTAAATTCTCCAAATAATTATTATATAAACATCTTACCATTTTACTCATTTCTCTTACATTCCTCAACTTTTCAAAAGGTGAAGAGCTCATCAGATAACTTTTTCCCCCCAATAGTTTCTTCAATGTTGTTATGTGATGGAAAGAGTCTGCATTTTCAGATGACAAAGATCAGAAGGCAAAATCATTTCCATTCTTACCATGTCGGAAGAATGCAATACAGAGAGCGTCAGCAGTTTCTGATAGTAAAATCCAAAAGCACATAACATTTTTCATACTTATCAAGTAATAAATAGTCAAATAATGACTCAGACAGCCATCCTTAGCCTCAGTTACTGCGCCAATATTGGGAGAAATGAACATTATATCTCCTTGGCCCTTTCAACTCTACACAGCTCATCTTAATCTGTTGGTTTGGAGCTTAGACTTCGAGATCTTGAGTTTGAATCCATGTAAATGATGTATGCGTAAGTCTGCCTTAATTAGCCTAAATGCCTCAAAAGAAGATCCAACACTCAAACTTTTCTAATTTATGTACTTAAAACTTCTTTAATGTTTACCCCTATAATAATTAATTCATTTAAAAAACATCAAATATATCATTTATTATTCTCATTAATTTCTCCGATTCTCTTCCCCCCATATCATGACTTCCTCAATTTCTCTTCGAGTGTTTCAAGATCACTATACACCGATAATTTCATCAATGATCACAATCATATCTTACAATTCGTTACGATCTACCCTAAAGAAATCTTTTCATAAACTCCTCTTCTAATTTTCATTGTCAACAAGTTGCATATGCCACCACTCCCAAATGCCCTTCCTAGCAAGATCACCACATATCAACCAAACAAGGCTATATATGTAAATCACCCTTATTTTAATATGAGTACATATATTAAAATTTATATTGAATTCATCTTAATCTTAAAATAAGTTTAACGACTTCCAATTCCATCCTCACACAATCATCTTACAAGGCTATACCAAGCTTCTTTTTTTCCCCTCAATCCACCTTTTTTACCTCAGCATTTAAATAAAGACTCATAGGAACTTGGGAAAAATTCTCGGCTCGCCAAAATATGCTTTGCCAATTCCCACAGCGGAATCTGCGAGCCCATTTATGGTTTTTTTATAGTATTTCTCAATCGTCACTGGAGATTTTTCTCTTGTTCGTACACCAGATTCCAATCAAATAATTAAACAGTAATTCTTTAAGGAATAATCACTTCAACGCATAAAGATAATCAAGATAATGAAGAGAGAGAGAGAGAGAGAGAGAGAGAGAGAGAGAGAGAGAGAGGTAAAAGGGGTACTTGACATTTTTTCTTCTTTAGTTAACCCATGGCATATTTCTGAGTCCAACTCCTTGCAGTAGTCTCATACTTGTTCTTATCTGTCTTGTACATGTGTGCGATTTCTGGAACTAGTGGATCATCTGGGTTTGGATCTGTCAACAAAGAACAGATTGAAAGCAGGACCTGGGCATATTCAAAAAAGTTTAGTCAGTTGCGAAGAAATTAGCTGATTAAAAGAAAGTTTAAGAACTCGGAAGGTTGATGCTTCTTCTGTTAAACAATGGGAAAGAAGAGTTAAAAGAAACTAGATTGTAAATCTGCAGCACAGAATCCAATTGATCACAGATCCAGAACTGGTTCGCCTTGGAGGACAGTTCTGCGATGTTCAAGTGAAGTAGATTACATTTTGAAGTTTTTACTGCACAAGTTTCCACATTCCACAAATGTGAATATGACCTTGCTCTAAATCTGAGAATTTGTTTGGCATGAAAAATGCTAAATTTTGTGAACGTTTTTGGCTATTTGTTTTAAGATTTAAATTTTGTAAGTGGAAATTTTTTTAAATCCGTTAAATCCTGTGAAAGATGGGATTTAATATATCTTAGATTTAGCAAACTAAGGGGCTGAACCTTAATTTATTAGAACAATAGTAAAATCCTCAATTTTACCCACCGAGGCTTAGGGTGGTTGGTGGGCGAGCACGGTTGGGAACCCCCCATTCCGGATTCGAATCCCCTCTACTACGACCTCGCCTCTTCATTGGAGCAACGCAAGTGTGAGTCCGATGCCGGTGGGTGGCCTCACTAGGTTCCGCTGTAGGATTAGTTACGCTGCCAAGCAGCAGTGGGTTGATACCCCGTTCCAAAAGAAAAAAAAAAATCCTCAAATTTATGTTTGTCAGGATTTAAGCTACATTTTGTTTCCTGCCTGAAATAGGATACCAAGCAGCTGCTAATTCACCTATAAATTTCATTTGATATTGAACTGTTCGGAAATTATAGTCTAAAACAATTCACTTAACTCGCAACAATTTAAGCAGGCAATGTGATTCAGGTGGTGTTTTTTCAGTCATATCAATCATGTGAGGGGACCCCAACTGTGACGCCCCAGGCATCCATAGTGAAAGGATTCGTCTAACAGTCTTGATCAATCTCCAATCCTGCTGCCTTGCTCGGATCTGAAAATGTCAACCACATATAATGAGCTTTACAAAGCCCAGCAGGTCACCTAATACCTATAACTGAAATCAAAGCACGGCGATGCTATCAATATGCATGTCAATCTATCAATCTGAATCAGTCAATGGTCAATGAGTCTATGCAGTGGAAATCAAACCAGTAGTCGCTCCTGTCATACTAGTTATGTTATGGATCGTATGGATTAATAGCCTCAAAATTTGTCCAGAAAAGTTGTGTGGAGTTAATGAGGTGCAGTTGAATGGACTTCTGGCCTAAAAGTTGAAGAAGATTATTTCTTCGAAGTAATGAAAAAGAAATATATATATATATATATAATCCAGCAACAGGCGTTTGAGGACTTAAAAATATTTTGAGTGCAACTTGCAGTGAATTCCTCTTAATAAGGATAAATGGAGAGATTCCATACTCTATTGACCATAACAATTTTAAGCGTAGTAGAGGCCCAGCAATTGAAACAGTAGAAAACTGAGTGCCAAAAATTTCAATTAAGTGCAGCTATCCTCCATGAATCAAAGAAGAGTAAATTACCTTTGTTATTATTAATATCAAAAGAGAAATAGCTTCAAAATTTGACAGCAACCGTACAGAGAATTCCAAAAAGGAAGAAGCTCTTTGAGTAGGCAGGTTCCACAAAGAACCATATAATTGAAGCACCAGGAAGTACGGGTTATTATTATAGTCTCTAGATGAGTTTAGCTTTGCATATTAGATTAAGAGCATCCAAAATAAAAGCCCAAACCTCCCATATCCATAGACTTGGTGGTTGTATTCCAAGAAATCATACGTAGTTTTTTGTTCACATTAGTATGCAAAAAGGCTGCTGATAAGGGATGTAATTTTTTCCTAAGCTCTTTAGGTAAGGTTACAAAGAGAAACCAATAACGAAGATAGTTCCAAATAGCAGAGTTGACAAATTAGAACTTACCAACAAAGTATAATAATATTTGTTTTCAAACACTAAGCCAAACATGCAATTTATCCATAATTTTGACGAATCAGAAGCCTTAAATTTACATGAGAGTGATGCAAAGATGATCCCATTGAAGTGGTTTGCAAGGGAATCTCGAGGTCTGATAGATATTCTTTATAGTACTCAAGTCAAACGATTTAGAAAAGCAAATTGCAGATTTATTCATGTTAACACAAAAAGATCGGTGGCTCTCCGAAATGCATCCAAAATGGTATATCAACACTTAATAGTATTGCAGTCAATATAGGCCTTGTTTGGGATGACTTTCTTACTGTCTCTTAAAGCTGTTTTTTAGCAAAAAAAAATTAATTTTTGTACTAGAAAGTTATTTTAAGAAGCCGTAAGAAAGCCATCCCAAATGAATCCATAGCCAAAAATCAAAACGTAGTTTGTATAAACGAGTAAGAAATGATAATGTCATTTTTTCCAATACCAGAGGAGCCATTCGTACAATGTAAATCAACCAATTTGGAGAATTCATCCATGATGAATGTGAAGAGAAACAGGGAAAGATGACATCCCTGTCTAGGGCTAGAGGAGGGGAAGCAACATCTACGTTTTCCACTAATCACAACCAAAGAAACATACCGCCTCAATAAAGCTCTAATCCAGCTGATAAAGGTTGCATGGATGCCTAAGACCAATCTTTAATAAAGAAATTGTCTGCTTACATTGTCAAAAGCTTTCTTAAGATTAATTTTGGAATATAATTTTTTGAGATTGTTAAATGAGTTGAAACTATGAAGTAACTCATTTCATTATAAACAACTAGTTTTATTGCACGTAAGGTTGACTAAACAGGATGGATAAGTTTTGGGAGAAGATGACCTTGTAAGTAGTGTTGCAGTGTTGCAAAAGGATGTACGCTTTAAGTCATTAAGTGTCTATGTGAGTATATAGTAGTATAGATATCTTTATCATGAATGAAGGTTGACTAAACAGGATGGATAAGTTTTGGGAGAAGATGACCTTGTAAGTAGTGTTGCAGTGTTGCAAAAGGATGTACGCTTTAAGTCATTAAGTGTCTATGTGAGTATGATTTAGAATTCAAGTAGCAAATGGGTTGACACGATTAGAGAGCTTTGAGATAGTAAAAAAATATTAGATAGCTTCAGTGAAGGAGGAACCAATGATATGCCACGTGTCCTAAAAAATTTAGAAGTAAAGCAATCCAATCCATGTGCTTTATCAACCCCAATACTATAAAGCGCTCTTTTGATCTCGTCATCAGTAAAAGTGGATAACAGATCACCCAAATCATGATCAAAATAAAAAATGGTCCACTGACAAATTAAGGGATGGATAAGGAGAGATATTTGCATTGATATCGAGAAGTGAATCAAAATGGGAGTGGCTTCATTAGCAATGTCATCTTGAGAACATAAGAAACCATTAGTACCAGAGATCTCTATTATGATTGCAATTCCATCTGTTCATGATTCTTTGGTACAGGAATTTGATATTTGTCTTCTCCTTTGAAAAACCAAGCACATTTAGTTCGCTTAATCCATTTACGCTCACAAGTAGTAGCAATAATTTGAGTTTTTTTTTTTTTTTGTAGAAAGAGCGTTAGTCAGAAGTTCTTTATTGAAAGGTTGAGCTTCGAAGCTTTGAGGAATTTGAATTTGTTCAACCTTAAGTGAAGTGATAAAGTTTGAAATGTAGATGAAGGAAATCGAATTGAGGGCAATATTCATATTTTTAAACCTATTATATAAGGAAAAAAGTGGATCTTCAATAACAGGAATATTCACATAATAACTTGGTTGCAAAGATTCATTTTGCAATTTTTCAAAAAAGCAGAAAATGTAAATTCATATGTGAGCTGCCAGATCAAATTGCAAATTTATATTTTAGATGACTATATTCTTTTCTCCTTTTTTATCAAAAACTTGCTTCAATAACATCCTTTGATTTTAACAAATAGTATTGTTTTCAGCAGTTTGGTTCTCAAGTTTGGCTATTGTTTCGATTTAAGCTACTGTAGCCTTCTGTTTTTTTATGCCATTTAATTTTGCTGTGATATTCACATACTGATTTTGATGAGGTCATCGACAGGAGATTTCGGCGCGTCTATCAGAGACGACATCGGAGGTCCACAACCATGATGGAGAGCCTCTACTACTGATTTTATTTACACTAGCATTTTATGTATTATGCATTTTATGTATTATGCATTTATTTTTCAGTTTTCCCATTTTACCCTTGAGGGTATTAGTTTGCTTTTGTAGCCCGGAGGGCATTTTAGACTTTTGTACTTGTGTCATGTGGAGCCTATTTAAATGGCTCTTGTTTCTTGTATGGGGGTATTGAATTATTGAATGAAATTTTCTTATGCTTTGTTCTCTTTGTGAGTTCAATATCGTAGAGATCTCTTAGTGATCTCTTTGTGAGTTCACTTGTAGAAATCGATCAAGGTTTAAAATTCCTAATCCTTTGTCACTCCGCCACCAAATACCCCAAGTAGAGAAGAGAAAGCAAAGAAGCCAAGCTCTTGCCGCCACCGTCCCTAGAGCAACCCGCCGGCCACCGGATCCTCACCGGCCGGCCACCTTGCCCCCGGCCATCTTTCCTCTCCACCACCTCTCCATATTCCTCCCCAACATCTCCTTGAAATTTGAATTTTAAATTTCAATTTCTTTCCTAATTGGGAAATTCTAATTTAAGAAAGTTTTCGAAATTTTGAACTCAATCTCATTCCAAATGAAATTGGATTCATGAGACAAAATTTTCCTAGTCATCGTCTTGATTTGGAATCCTCCACCTCATCCCAAACTCCCCTCTTCCTCCTTGATGCCGCCGGCCCCCTCTTCATGGGCCCCATTAATTGTGCAATTAATCCCCCCTCTCTTATTTTGAAATTCAAATCTTAAGCTCAAATAAATCCCTCCAATTTCACTTAAAACTGAAATTAATTCAGTTTTATTTCTAAACCTAGCTCCTCTATTGATGCCGCCGGCCCCCCCTCTTGGTTTGCAAATATTGGATTTTCAATTAATGCCTTTAATGCACTTAATTGGAAATTCAAATAACTAATTTCTTCCCTCCTAATTCCCATAAAAACTGAAATTAACTTCAGTTTTGCTGCATAAACACACACCCCTCCTCTCCCTCTCTATCTCCACCGCCGGCACCTCCCATCCCCTCTCCAACCCGCCGCCCCTCGCTCCCTCCCATTGGAGAGCCTCTTGCGGCGACCACCCATTCTTACCTTCAAGAATGCATGGAGGAACCCGAGTGGAACTTCAGGTTTGAGTATGACAACCAAGGAAAAGTTGACATCCTCAAATCACAATT
>NW_021318832.1:2238092-2252785 GCF_001605985.2 Dendrobium catenatum | reverse complement strand
CAATGCGATTCAGGTGGTGTTTTTTCACAGTCATATCAATCATGTGAGGGGACCCCAACACAGACAGACACATTGAAATCTCCTGTCATACTAGTTATGTTATGGATCGTATGGATTAATAGCCTCAAAATTTGTCCAGAAAAGTTGTGTGGAGTTAATGAGGTGCAGTTGAATGGACTTCTGGCCTAAAAGTTGAAGAAGATTATTTCTTCGAAGTAATGAAAAAACAAAAATTCATCCAGCAACAGGCGTTTGAGGAATTAAAAATATTTTGAGTGCAACTTGCAGTGATTTCCTCTTAATAAGGATAAATGGAGAGATTCCATACTCTATTGACCATAACAATTTTAAGCGTAGTAGAGGCGCAGCAAGCAATTGAACCAGTAGAAAACTGAGTGCCCAAAAATTTGAATTAAAGAGCAGCTATCCTCCACGAATCAAAGAAGAGTAAATTACCTTTGTTAGTATTAATATTAAAAGATAAATAGCTTCAAAATTTGACAGCAACCAGTTACGCCTGGACCGGTCCCAGCTGGACCGGTCCGGTTCTACACCCGGCAGCACAGGCCGGGCGGAACCAGGTGGAACCCAGAGGAGGGGGAGGAAGCCTGGTGGGCCCAAGCATGGGTTAAACACATTGTGTGGAGGGAAATTTTGAAATAGAAGGGTTTTTTTAGGTATTTTGTAAAACTCCTTTATTGTTAATTAGGAGGATTGGGGGGAATTGAGGATCATCTTTAATTTGAATCTTCTTTGAGATCTAGGATTTGTTCTTGGGCTCTTGGCATTGCCGGAGATTATGGAGAGTATTTCCTTCCTCTCGAATTGAAAGAAAATTGTATCTTGCAAGTGCTTTTCATCTGCTAGTGGAATACAAGTGTTTGCTTTGATTGCCTACGAAGTTCTCTTAAGTTTCTCTCAGATTTCTCACTGTTTGGGCTGTTTTCTCTCTGCGAACAGCAGTTTTCCTCTTTGTTTTGTACTAATTTTGGGTAGGTTTGCTTGCGAACTCAAGTATTACCTTAGGGTTACTTGCGAACTCAAGTATTTCCTATCAAATTGGTATCAGTCTATCAGAGCATCGATTGGGGACCTTAGGCGGCTGAAATCTCAATTTTTCAGCGAGCTTTTGGCTTCCGGAAGTGAATTTTTTGATATATGTTGGGAAGAACGATGGCCGGAAAGAAGGTAGAAGTCTTGAGCTTTTGGCTTTCGGAAGTGAATTTTTTGAGATCCGTTGGGAAGAACGATGGCCGGAAAGAAGGTAGAAGTCTTGGAAGGCGAAGTCAGACAATTGAAATCCGATTTGGAGGGAAGATTTTTTTATTTTCAAAATCAAATCACCACCAACAATGAAAGGTTGGAGGGGAAGTTCACCGTGATGGAAGAAATGCTTAAAAAACTACTTGAGATGAAGACAAATCCGATGACATTGGAAGTAAGAGAGACCACCGGAGGCCATGTCGGGGGAGGAAATTCAAACCCTTTTAGGGGGAGGAGAAATTCGGAAGTGGAGGTCATTGAGGGGGAGGACGACATGCCGCCTCTAGAGCCGCTTTCTAGAGAAGAGATGAGTTTGGGGAATGATCGGAGAGATACTGATTTCATCAAGAGAAGGGAAGAATTCCATCGACGAGGAGCTGAATTTGAAGGGAGAACAGGAGAATATGACGAAGGGTTCGGATACAATCGCTGGAGAGAAGATCGTGACAGTTGAGGAGCACCTCATCTTCAAGGGATGGGAGGATATGGAGGATTCACAGGACACGGGGGAGACCCACGGGTGAGGAAGCTGAAGATGCCCGTCTTTGAGGGTAAAGACGACCATGGCTGGATCTACAAGGTGGAGCGTTACTTCGCTGTCAACGGGTTGACAGAGGAGGAAAAGTTGACAGCTGCGGGGTTGCGCTGGAAGGAAAAGCTTTGGCATAATATCAGTGGCGTGACAGGAGTGAGCCCATTCGGAGTTGGAGAGAGTTCAAAGATTGCTTATTAGAGCATTTCCGAGCCGATGGGGGAGGACTTTTATGAGCAATTCTTTGCCTTGACTCAGGAGGGGACTGTGGCAGATTATCGGGACAGGTTTGAGTACTTGGCTAGCAGATTGGATCACATTTCAGAGTCAGCCCTGGAAGGGAACTTCATGAAGGGGCTGAAACCAGAGATTCGAACAGCAGTCAGGGTGCTGGAGCCGAGGAACCTGGGAAAGGCTATAGAGATGACGCAGTTGGTGGAAGACTAAAAGAGATCAGAAAGAGGAGCTCGAGGAAACTATTCTGGGGGATCATACAAGATGACTACCACTTTCTTACCATCGAAAAGGGGAGCACAAGGGGGTGAGAAGGAAGTACCCAAGGAGAAGATGGGAGGGGGAAATGGAGACAATTTAAAAGGTTGACAGAAAAGGAAATGCAGGATAAGAGAACAAAGGGGTTGTGCTTCAGATGTGATGAGAATTACATGCCGGGGCATAGGTGCAATGACCGAACTCTTTAGGTTCTCCTTGTCTGTGAAGATGAGGAAGACAAGGAGGGAGGTAGGAGCAGATTTGAGGAGGAGAAGGGGAAGAAGTTGCACCTCGATGTGGCAGAAGTTTCTCTGAACTCCGTAGTGGGATTCACCCCGAGTCACACTATGAAAGTGAAAGGAGAGAGAGTTGGCCGTGAGGTGGTGGTGCTGATTGATAGTGGCGCAATCCACAATTTCATCTCCAACCAGATCGTTGAGCGGTTGGGAATGAAGTTGGTGGATACAAGAGGCTATGGGGTAATGATGGGCACGAGAAAGGTGGAAATGGGCAGAAGAGTTTGTAGAGGGGTGTTGTTGAAGATTCAAGGGATCCAGGTGAAGGAGGACTTTCTTCCCTTGGAATTGGGAAGCACTGACGTCATCTTGGGGATGAAGTGGCTGCAGACACTGAGGGATACTAAAATCAATTGGGGTACACTGAGGATGGAGTTGGTGGTTAGGGGAAAAAAGAGGATGATTCAGGGTGATGTCGGGCTGACCAAGGCAGGATTTTCTCTCAAATCACTCATCAGAACCATTCAAGAGGAGGAAGGAGGCTACTTAGTAGAGTTACACCACCTAGAAGGGGTCAGAGTGGAGGAGGAAGGCAATGTTCCCTCTACAGTGCAGCCGCTCATACACCAATTCAGCGAGGTCTTTCAACCTCCCCAAGGTTTACCTCATCAGAGAGAGTTAGAGTATGTCATTCCTTTGAAAGAAGGGGAGACCTCGATCAGCGTCCGCCCTTATCGCTACCCACAGATTCAAAAAGATGAGATTGAGAAGCTGATCCGGGAAATGTTGGAGGCGGGGATCATCAGACCCAGCAACATCCCTTTTTCTAGTCCAATCCTCCTGGTCAAGAAGAAGGATGGGAGTTGGAGATTTTGTGTGGATTACAGGGCTCTGAATAAAGGCACTATACCAGACAAGTTCCCAATTCCGGTGATTGATGAGCTGTTGGACAAGCTACATGGGGCAATGATGTTTTCTAAGCTGGACTTAAAATCTGGATACCACCAGATCAGAATGAGTGAGGCAAACGTTCCAAAGACAGCGTTCAGGACACATGAAGGGCAATATGAATTTCTGGTAATGCCTTTTGGGTTGACTAACACTCCTGTTACGTTTCAGTCCTTGATGAACAGGGTATTCAGACCGTACCTCAGGAAATGTGTCATGGTTTTCTTTGACGATATCCTGATATACAACAAGACTGGGAAAGAGCACTTAGAGCAATTGAGGATGGTTTTAGAGGTACTGCAGGAGCATCAATTGAGAGCCAACCTGAAGAAATGTAGTTTTGCTCAGCCCAGTGTGGAATACTTGGGACATGTAGCATCTCAAGAGGGAGTGGCGGTGGACAAAACCAAGATTGAGACAATGCAGAAATGGCCATTACCTAGGAACATAAAGGAGTTGAGGGTATTCCTAGGATTGATTAGCTATTACAGGAAGTTCGTGAAGGGGTATGATATCATTGCCTGGCCTTTGACTGAGCAGCTGAAGAAAGACAACTTTGCTTGGGGAGAGGCAGCGACCCAGGCCTTTGAGAGGTTGAAGAAAGTCATGACCACTGTTCTGGTTCTAGCTCTTCCAGATTTCAGCCAAGTCTTTGTTGTAGAGACTGATGCGTCAGGATATGGTCTAGAAGCAGTGTTGATGCAGGACCACAGGCCGGTAGCATACTTTAGTCAAGTGCTAGCCACCAGGGCAAGACTGAAGCCAGTATACGAGAGGGAGCTGATGGCAATCGTGTTAGCCATTTAGAAGTGTCACCCCTATTTGTTGGGTCGGCACTTCATTATTCGGACTAATCAGAGGAGCCTAAAGTACCTCTTGGAGCAAAGGATGGTGACTAAAGAACACCAGCGGTGGCTATCCAAACTTTTGGGTTACGACTTTGAGATCCAGTACAAGCCAAATTTGGAAAACAAAGCAGCGGACACTCTATCTAGATGTGTGGGGCAGCTCCATGAGTTAGCTCTATCTGTACCCTTGATGGTCGACTGGGGGGGCATCAAAGAAGAAAGCATGTTAGATGAGGAATTGGGTAAGATCAGGGAGGATCTGAGGAAAGACAAGAGTAGCCATTCGGGTTACTACATTGAGGGGGAGAGACTATTGTATCACGGGAGGTTTGTGCTGCTACGAATGTCCATACACATTCCCCACTTGTTACAGGAGTTCCATGACAGCTCAGTAGGGGGTCATTCAGGAGTGCAGAAGACATACAAGAGATTAGCAGCTGAACTCTACTGGAAGGGGATGCATAATGATGTGGAGGAGATGGTGGTAATGTGTGAGGTGTGTCAGAGAAATAAATACATGGCAATGGCACCAGGAGGGTTACTCCAAGCATTGGCAATTCCAAATAGAGTATGGGAGGAAGTGTCCATGGATTTCATCGACAGCCTACCCTGCTCAGAGGGATTCACAGTCATTTTGGTAGTGGTGGACCGACTCAGTAAGTACGCACATTTCATCCTCCTACGACATCCGTACACCGTGGTATCAGTGGCAGAAGCTTTTATCAGGGAAGTGGTTAGATTACACGGGATGCCCGAATCAATTGTGTCTGATAGAGACAAAGTGTTCCTTAGTCAGTTTTGGAAGGAACTGTTCCGAATACAGGGTACTATCCTCAAGAGAAGTACCGCCTACCATCCTCAGACAAATGGACAGATAGAGGTGGTAAACCGGAGCTTAGAGACATATTTGAGGTGTTTTGCTTCAGAAACACCATGGAAGTGGGCTCAATGGTTACCATGGGCGGAGTACTTGTACATCAGTTTGCTCCAGGATCGTCCGGGCCGATCGTAGATCGTCCCGGGACAATCAGTTCAAATTTTGTTCCAGAATTGTACAGAAGTTGCAGGAATGTTTTTCCTCCCAGGATAGTCCGGGCCGATAGGGGATCATCCCAGGACGATCAGAGCAATGCACAAGTCAGAGAATAGGGTTTTTTATCGTCCAAGAAAATTAATTATCGTCCTGAGAAATCGTCCCAGGACGATGCAAGTTTGTTCAGATCGTCCAGGACGATCGTGCGATCGGTCGGGCCGATCTCAAGGATATTTAACTGAAATCAGCTTGTTTTGAAAAGAGAAAATCAAAAATAAAAATATCTGATTTTTTGAGGAGAGACAAAGTCGAGAAGATAAGAAGAAAAGTTGATTTTTGGGCAACGCCGGGCCGTTTTCGTCCGTCGAGACAGTTCAAGAAATTGGTGTACGCAAGGTAAGGCACATTCCGCCTTTCTCAATTTTTAGAACCGTCGAGTTTGACGGGATTTTCTGTCCGGATTTCGTTTTCGTTAGCGACTTTTGTCCGTATTTTCCGACTGGTTCAGTTTTTACCGCGTAACTTTTGGTATGTTATTGAAGTGCCGAGTGTGCACGTTTTGATTATTTCCTGGAGATTTTTGACCGGATAGTTTTGATTTGGCGGCGTTTTCTGTTGACTGTAAATTTTCACGATGTCTGAAAATGTTGTGGCAGTAGAATAAATATCTTGCAATGTTGTTGTGAACATTCTGTGATAATTTGGTAATTTTTAATTTTTAGGAAATTTTGTGTAAATTCTGTATACTGCCGTTATGCCGCCGGATTTTCGTACAATTTCTGAATTTGTCCGGATTTGTTTTGAATTGAATTAATTATTCGTATGCTATTGGGAGCCATAAGGGGAAGGTGCTGTAAGCACAAGGGAGCTATAAGGGGAAGTTCTGAGAAGTTTTGTGAAATTCTGAAATTCTGTATATCTGTTCTGTTCTGGTGCTATGAGCACAATTGGGAGCTATAAGGGAAAGTTCTGGTGCTGTATGCACAAGGGAGCTATAAGGGGAAGTTCTGGTGCTGTATGCACAAGGGAGATATAAGGGAAAGTTCTGAAATCTGTAAGGAAGATCTGTTCTGAAATATTTGTTCTGATTTGATCTGATTCTGATAAGATTCTGTTCTGTTCTGATTTGATCTGATTTTGATACGATTCTATTCTGTTCTGATTTGATCTGATCTATACGATTCTGTTCTGATTCAATTTCTGGAATTATGATTTCTGTTATTTCTGTTCTGTTCTGATTCAATAGACGATTCTGTTGATCTGATTTCTGTACGGATTTTGTCTGATGTGTTTGATGTGGATTCTGAGAATTTTGATTGGAGGTTTGATGTCTTGCTGAGCTGTTGTAGCTCATCCTTGTTTTCTGTGTGGGTTTCAGGTTCTGGGAAAGGGAAGGAAGTCTTGGAGTAGGAGTTCAGAGTCTGATCTGTTATAGGTATTTTGCACTATTGATTTTTTTGTACAGTCATGGCTTTTCTGTTCTGTTTTTCTTTCTGTCTAAGCCATGAACTGTATTTGTATATGACTCTTTTTGAGGAAAAAAAAGATAGATGATCTGTTCCGCTGCATTTGATGTTTATAGCAAGCTCTGTATGTCTGTTTCTGTCTGTATATTTGGAAGAAAGTTCTGAAAACAAATTCCAAAGCTAGATCCTGGAATCAGTTCAGTCAGTTTGAGTTTGGCTCACGACCCGATGCGAGCGGGATCCGTCCCGGTCGGGTTGGCTCGTGACAGTACTGGTACAACACCTCGTATCATTCTGCTTCTCAGATGATCCCGTTCAAAGTGTTGTATGGGAGGGACCCCCCACACCTAGTGCGCTATGGGAGAGGAAGTACACTTATCTCTTCAGTGGAACAATACCTAGAGGAAAGAGACCTGGTGTTAGAGGAGTTGAAGAAACATCTGGGAAGAGCATAACAAATCATGAAGAAGCGAGCGGATACACACAGGAGGGACATACAATATGAAGTAGGGGAGAAGGTGTACTTGAAGCTAAGGCCCTACATGCAAAGATCAGTGGTTAACAGGAGGAACAAGAAATTGGCCCCGAGGTACTTTGGTCCATATGAGATCTTGGAGAAGATTGGAGTAGTGGCGTATCGTCTGAAGTTGCCTTCCTCAGCTACCATACATCCGGTGTTTCTTGTGTCGCAGCTGAGGAGAGCACTTGGAGAGCATGCAACAAGTGTGGAATTGCCAGCATCACTGACAGAGAATTTGGAGGTGGTCATGGAACCCGTGGAGCTGGAAGGGGTAAGGTTGGATAAAAAGGGAAACAAAGAGGTGTTGATCAAATGGAAGGATCTCCCCGACTACGAGGTCACTTGGGAGCCCTATGAGATGGTGAAGCAGCAGTTCCCATACTTTCACCTTGAGGACAAGGTGAATCTTTGGGAGGGGAATAATGTTACGCCTGGACCGGTCCCAGCTGGACCGGTCCGGTTCTACACCCGGCGGCTCAAGGCCGGGCGGAACCAGGCGGAACCCAGAGGAGGGGGCGAAAGCCTGGTGGGCCCAAGCATGGGTTAGACGCATTGTGTGGAGGGAAATTTTGAAATATAAGGGTTTTTTAGGTATTTTGTAAAACCCCTTTATTGTTAATTAGGAGGATTGCGGGGGAATTAAGGATCATCTTGAATTTGAATTTTATTTGAGATCTAGGGTTTGTTCTTGGGCTCTTGGCGTTGCCGGAGATTGTGGAGAGTATTTCCTTCCTCTCAAATTGAAGGAAAATTATATCTTGCAAGGGCTTTTCATCTACTAGTGGAATACAAGTGTTTGCTTTGATTTCCTATGAAGTTCTCTTAAGTTTCTCTCAGATTTCCCACTGTTTAGTTTGTTTTCTCTCTGCGAATAGCAGTTTTCCTCTTTGTTTTGTACTAATTTTGGGTAGGTTTGCTTGCGAACTCAAGTATTACCTTAGGGTTACAGGTTACTTGCGAACTCAAGTATTTCCTATCACAACCGTAAAGAGAATTCCAAAAAGGAAGAAGCTCTTTGAGTAGGCAAGTTCCACAAATAACCATAAAATTTAAGCTCCAAGAAGTACGGGTTATTATTATAGAGTTTCTAGATGAGTTTAGCTTTGCATATTAGATTAAGAGCATCCAAAATAAAAGCCCAAACCTCCCATATCAATAGACTTGGTGGTTGTATTCCAAGAAATAATACGTAGTTTTTTGTCCACATTAGTATGCAAAAAAGCTGCTGGTAAGGGATGTAATTTTTTTTCCTTAGCTCTTTAGGTAAGGTAACAAAGAGAAACCAATAACGAAGATAGTTCCACTGATAGTAAAAAAATATTAGATAGCTTCAGTGAAGGAGGAACCAATGATATGCCACGTGTCCTCAAAAAATTTAGAAGTAAAGCAATCCACTCCATGTGCTTTATCAACCCCAATGCTATAAAGCGCTTTTTTGATCTCGTCATCAATAAAAGTAGTTAACAGATTACCCAAATCATGATCAAATAATATGGTCCACTGACAAATTAAGGGATGGATAAGGAGAGATATTTGCATTGATATCGATAAGTGAATCAAAATGGGAGTGGCTTCATTAGCATTGTCATCTTGAGAACATAAGAAACCATTAGTACCAGAGTTCTCTCTATTATGATTGCAATTCCCTCTGTTCATGATTCTTTGGTATAGGAATTTGATATTGTCTTCTCCTTTGAAAAACCAAGCACATTGAGTTTGCTTAATCCATTTATGCTCACAAGTAGGAGCAATAATTTAAGATTTTTTTTATTGGTAGAAAGAGCGTTAGTCAGAAGTCCTTTTGATATAAAACGTACAGGCAAGGATGAGTAAATTAAGGAGTTTGCACGCTTAATTTTTAGAGCACAATAATTAAATCTTTAAAGTGATTTCAAACAACTAAGTAAAACCAAAGAGCGGTAAATAAAGTTTAGGCCGAATCACACGCGTAAAAGTTGAGATCAGAAAACAATCAAGTTAATCTAATGTTTCATACATGAGAGGTGTTCAACGATAATCCCTAAACTAACAATGAGTTTAGTCACTAAGAGATGCCCATCACTCAACTCTTTCAACTTCTAGGCGTTAGCGGAGAGAATGGCATGAACCTTCATGAATCACTTATAAACCACAATTGAGTAGCGACTAAGAGATTAAAGATTTGGAGGAGAGTTTACCCAAATAATCGGAAGATATGAAGTTCCGGATGCTATAGGGAGGCTTGGAAGGAGGTAGGTGGCATCCATGAACCTTCTTGAAAGCGTGGTCAACAATTTGAAACGTCTGGACAGCGTTTGAAGACCTTTCAATTGACTGGACAGCAAGATACAGGTGCAGATTTTCCCTGGACAGCAAACTGCACTGTTGGAAATAACTTGGGCAGCATACGGGAGTTGCCAGACTGTTGGGCAGCAAGGGAAGCTAGCTGGAATTCCTTCTGGACAGCAAAATATGAAATCCTGGACGTTGGGACAGTAAAAGAACTTGCTGTAGCTCTCTGGACAACTCCTCGTGCATGAACAGAGGTTGGATAATAGTGGTGTGCTAGCAGAAAATACCTCCCCTTGGTCACGGCTTAGGGAAGAGTGAGATTCGGGGATGGCTCTCCAGAAAAGGAAATATGAAAACAGTCTCAGATTTTGTAGCCTGTGGTGGAGGGAAAAATCTGAAGTTATTTTCAGATTCGTCTTAGTTAGGGATCTAAATCTTGAAATTCAAATAAGAGAGAAAGAAAAGGACAAGGGGTGTTTAATTATTTCCCTAATTGAAGCCTTCAATAAGGAAGGAAATAATTAAGCAAGAGGGGAAGAGGGGCCGGCCATAAAGAGGGAGGGGAAAATTGTGTCCACATTCAATGAATGTGGACCAAGGCATTAATTGCGATTAGGAATTAAATCTGAGATTTATTTCAGATTTAAGTTGAATTTGGAGGGAGTTAATTTGAATTTTGAATTCAAATTAAAGAGGGGTAGGGACTAGGGAATTGGAGAGGATTTTCAAGCTTCTAAATGCTAAATGCAGCACACTAAATAAGGAGGAATAATTAAATCCTATTCAATTTAAAATTAAATTGAATGAGATTTAAAACTTTCCAAATATGATGGTGGCAAATTAGGAAAGATTTTAAAATTCAAAATTCGAATTTCAAAATTGGGGACTTCTCTTTCCTAACTCAAGGGATGTTATTTTGGGAAGGTGTAATGAGGCTATTAACCCTCATTAATGGTGGGGGCAAAGAGGGGGGCCGGCGGTATGGTGGAGAGGGGGGCTAGGGAATTCGGTGGGAAGTTGGGAATAGGCCGGTGGTGGGGGTTTTGGGAAGAATTTGATGAATGATATCCAAGCAAACGGTGGCGGTGGAATTTGGGAGGGAGGTGGAGGAAGTGGGGGAGAAAGGAGATGAAAAAAAAAATACAAATAAGATAAAAGTAAACTAACGAACTCACAAAGAGATCGTAAGAACCGCGAACCTTGGACTCTTCCAAAGGTTGACGGGTATTGCGGTCACCCTCCTCGGGTTTCTCCTATCATGAACTCACTAAGAGATCAATCCCCTCTCATGAACTCACCAAGAGATCAGACAAGTAGAATAATTTTTTTTTTCATTAACAATTCATCATCCCAAAATACAAAACAACTAGCCTATAAATAGGCCTCATGAAAAGAAAAGAAATAAAAGACTAAAATGCCCTTCGGGCTACAATACTACATGACCACCCATAAGGGTATAAAGGGAAAAATAATAATATGAAATAAACTAGTACATATAAATAAATAACTCAAGATCGTAGCCGTTGATCTTCGATGTCCTCATCACCTTTATTGAAAGGTTGAGCTTCCAAGCTTTGAGGAATTTGAATTTGTTCATCCTTAAGTGAAGTAATAAAGTTTGAAATGTAGATAAAGGAGATCGAGCAATAGCCTTTGAGGGCAATATTCATATTTTTAAACCTATTATATAAGGAAAAAAGTGGATCTTCAATAACAGGAATATTCACATAATAATTTGGTTGAAAAGATTCATTTTGCAATTTTTCAAAAATGCAGAAAATGTAAATTCATATGTGAGCTGCCAGATCAAATTGCAAATTTATATTTTAGTTGACTAGATTCTTTTCTCCATTTTTATCAAAAACTTGCTTCAATAACATACTTTGATTTTAACAAATTGTATTGTTTTCAGCAGTTTGGTTCTCAAGTTTGGCTATTGTTTCGATTTAAGCTACTGTAGCCTTCTGTTTTTTTATGCAATTAAATTTTGCTGCGATATTCACATACTCATTTTGGGCATATTTTTCTCAAATATATTTACTCCTTTGGGGGGCTATGGTAATTAATATTCAACCATTATAAGAGACTCAACGAAGATTATGTTTTTACTGGGTATGACTAGACACCTTACATGTTTATGTATTTCGATATGTTGATATTGGCATGGCTGCCTTTGATCAAGTACCGTCATCTTGCTGGGAGTACAAAGCATACTTAACTTCCAAATCCCTTCCAATATTTTTGAGCCCTGTTTTGATTATATTATATGACTTTATTTTGCTAAGTTAAAGTTTTGTTTTGTTAAATTTTGTTTTTTAAGGTTTTGACAATTGTCATGTCGTTTTTGTACATTTTTGGCCATTTCACAGTGAATTTGCAACTCACTTCTACTCATATTTTAATTAATGAGATTGGTTGGACGTGGCTCTTATTTCCCAAAAAAAATCCCAACAAAAAAGGTAATGGGTTCAAGTCATGTATTTCACTATTTATCATTCCCCATTCTCAAATAAAATGAATAAAATAAAATAAAGGATGGCAGGGTTTTTTGTTAAAGGCTGCAAAAACAACAATAATTCAGTGTAGATTAGAAAAACAACAGCATACGATCAATATAGTAATTCGCACAAAGGCTTTAAGTTCTACAAAAGAAACACTAATTGGATAGAATAACAATAACCTTGGATATGGTCAATGCAGGGCTCCACTGCTCCTTCAGAATGTCGAGGCAAATACTTCCATTACTATTGATATTTGGATGAAAGACTTTAGTTCTAAAAGCTACCTGCAATACCCATATTTTTTTGTTTATAGAAAATAAGCGTCTAAACATGATTTAAAATGCAAGAGAATATAGAGAAAGTTGGTAATTTAAGCAATAATCAAACTTAGTGAAAGCTTCTAAACCAGAACCAAGTGTTATTACAACTTTATAAAATAATAGATAAACTGAATTACAGGAAGGAAAGAGCTATAAACGTTATGTACTTTCCAACTCCCCGTATAGGACAGCAAAATGGAAACTTCAGCAACAGAAGAGTCAATCGATTAAACTGGAAATTCAAATTAAATATGAGACCATTAGTAACAGTCGACTTCTTGCAAGTTTCCAACCTACTTCGAGAAGTTAATAAAATGGTATAGCATGAGTTTGAGATCAGGCAATGGCTCATCATCAACTATTTGGAATCTATTTTATAAATGCTTATTTTTTCATTTGTCCATGTTGAATGTTGCTTGAAGTGTTAAATACATCTTATAGATAACAACTAACCATACTGCATTTTCTCCACACTTCATCCTTTTACATTATTTTTTTAGCCATACATAATCATTGCTGCATCTTCTATCCTTCGTTGTGCAAGCCCAAATCAAGTCCATTTTATGACAACTTATCTCAATAGAAGCTACTCCTATAGTACAACTAATCTATACATCCACCTTAACATTCTAATTTTTAACATACTAAGTTGACTAGCAATGACTTCTTTATTGTCCAACACCCAAAACCATATAACATGGTGAACTAAAGTCAGTTTCATAATATTAACTTTTGCATCTTCATAAAGTTATTTTATCATTAGTCTTGAAATACTTCTCCATTTTAACAAACCAACTTTAACTTTGAATTATAATCTCATCTATGTCACCATTCTTCTATATTAATAGACCCATTTAAACCTATCACGCATAAGTATCACTTGATCATCTAACAATATTGATTGATAATTATCAATTTAAAGACCACAAAATCCTAATTATATATTCAATATTTATTCTACTAATTTAAAGCACTAGTCTTATAAATATTCCCTCCATTCTAATTTTCCACTGATTTCAATGCAAGCCTAACTAATTAGAGAACCAACTTAAAAAAAAAAAAAACATAACATCAGGATACCTCACTCAAAACACTCCTCAATCAGTATCTCCGTAGTTAATACAAAAAATTGTGCAGTTAATTTTGATCATTGATGCAATCCTATAGTAATTTGGAACTCTATGATCACTCCACAAACACTACTAACTATAGTTACTCCATATAAAATAAAAATAATATGAAGATCCCTTTTGCATTAATTCACTAGGCACAAATGTTGCCTCCATAATTGACCTCCTTCATTAAAAACATGACCTTTCTAAGCCTAGCATGATAGTACAATTACAAAAATAACAAAAGGTAACAACCACAAATTTTTATGATCTCAAAACAGTTTTACATTCCCAGCTTCTTGGAAGCAAGTTTGCGTTACAAGAGACCAAGGCAAAACAAAGCCTTCCCTATCGTGAACTCACAAAAAGCAATGGGCTTAATCCTTCCAAATAATCTAGTTTACCAAAATTATATTACACGCAAGCAAATCAAAACGCTGTTTTAACTTAATAACACAGAGCACCAAATAAAACTGCTCTGAAAAAAAATAAAATAAAACACTAGTTACACATCCACAATAGCTGTTATGATTTATTAAGCTATAATGCTAACATGCACATTCATAGTAACTGTCGGCAGAGTGACAGCAAAGTAACGCAATTTCTTCTCTAGAGAAACAAGTGGCTCGAAAACAATATCAACTAATAAATCTAACAATGATCACCTTTGTACAAAAGCAAAAAAAGAAATTTCTCTAACATATTAAGTAACTGTAAGTCTACGTTCTATTAGACCATTAGAATATCCAAAGATAATAAAAGCAAGAGATAATATCTCCATTCAACCCTCAGCATCTTGGATAGATCATTTCAATAGATCAATGTTTGATTGTAGCTAAACATCAAATGCCAACTTCTCATAGAAGAAACAAAAAGATATTTTGGAAAAAATCTTCTCGGAAGAAAAACACAGATTAAGTAGCACTTTAAATTAGCCAATATTAACGACCATTATGTGCACTTGGATCATAGGAAAATGAACGCATCAAACAAAGCATTTTAAACAAGGAATTCATATAAGAAAAAAAAAAGATGCAAGCATATAGCAAAAAAAAATAAAATCTGGTGCTTATTGACGGCTCGTTGAAAGTATATCAAATGAAGCAATACCTTTGGCGGTTTGAAAGGATAGTCTGGAGGGAAATGAATGT
>NW_021318832.1:2228633-2232578 GCF_001605985.2 Dendrobium catenatum | reverse complement strand
TGACTTTATTATGAAGAAAATATTAGTGATCATTAATCATAGAATGAATCTAAAAAGTTATACTGTCATTGATATTTATATAAGTTCTAAGGTGGATCCAATCATCCAATTCCCAAAGAAGCAATGTGGGGCAATTGAACTTTAGGAGAAGAGTAAATAAAAGAAGAAAGCATGCCCTAAGATGTCAGAGGTTTTCAATCTTGTCATATAAATTTAATAATTAGGGTTTGAAATGCTTCATCTTCCTTTAGTTTCAAGAAAACTTTAGTTTATTAATTAGTACACAATTTTCATGCTTTTGGCCATAGTGCTACATCATTTTGGTACATTCAAATTGACAGAGCTTGTCCTCTATATGTTCCCCTGGCCCTTAGTAGAGGATGTAGTAAGTAAAATTTTGCTTGAAATGGAAGGATTAATTGTTATGGTTGAATGTCTATAATGTATTTGGTCCTTTTTCTTCTTCTTTGTAATGGTTATAGAGAAAGTTTTGGGTCTCTTATAGTTTTTTTTAAGGGTTATTAGGGTTATATTTTCATTTATTGTTTAGAATTAGCTATAGGATTGCAAATATTTATAGATTTTTAGTGGGAAATTAATGTTGTAGTGTACAATTGGCTGAGCAAGGCTAGTTATTTACCGTACGTGTGAGTAATTAAGGTCTATTTATTTATGAAAAAAATACGTAAAGATCCTAATGCAAGTTATATATAGATGGATTTAAGAGCGATTGGATAAACACTGGAATAGTATTTATCTTTAATATCAGAAACTATAGGGCTATTAAGCCAATCATGACGGAAAATTACATCATAATATTATTATACAATTTTTTTTTTAGTTTTTTTATTAACCGGTATGTTAATTTCTTGCGTGCTATGGGATCGAATTTATATGAGTTCAATTTGGACACTTAAAGTGAATCTCCTAATTAGTCTTGTAACTAATAAATTATTAGTATGAATTCTCTTTTAAGTAGTTATATTTTAGATATACATTTTGATGAAAAACACAAGAAAGTCGTGTTTGCTCTAGTTCTGATTTGTGCTATGCTCGTCTCATCCCTTACAATAGATCGGTCAACTCATCCTAAAATTATACCTTCCTATCAAAGAATCCTTCTTTGTTGTCCCCAATCAAACCTCGTCACTACCAGCAGTTGCCCTGTCTCCATAAGATCTACTATTGTCATACTAGGGGAGGGATTCACTAGACTGGTTATATTTGCATAAGTGAAGAACAATGAGAACTCACCGGTAAAGAGCGATGGAACCTGTGATAAGGTTGGGTAATGTAATTTTAATTGTGAGGGTGATTTTTATGTTATTTAGAATTTTGATTGTTATGTATGTAAATTAGCTAGTAAATATGTAAATGGTTTAAATGCTATGTATTATGGATCCCCTAATTATATATTATAGTTTATTATTATTATATAATTATCTTATATAGTAAGGATACTTTGACAACTAACTCACATCATTTAATATATTGATTATCTTATTAAAGCATAACATGATACAAAGCATAATTAATTTAGGTGAAAACCTAAAATATTGATTGAATTTAGTAATTGTATTTATTAAATTGGGGCATTAAAAAGCCATTTAAAATAGTACATTATTAGTTGCAGAAAAGTATATTATAAAGATTATGATGTATTTACACTTTAGACATCCTCTCGTCAATGTTTTACTCATAAAATGCAAAATTGGGGTTGATGCTTTGTGTGGACACAGATTCGAATGGCTAGGTCCTTTTCTCATCATAAATTAATATGCCAATTATTCATGTTTCTATATAAAAATTGATTTTAATAAAAAAAACACATAATCAGAAGATAATAAAAGTGAAAAAAGAAAAAGGAAATTTCTTTCAATACTATTATTTTATTAAAATCTAGTTACCCACTAATATGTATGCCTAAAATACTTAACTTTTAATTATATCATAATACTAAGCTAAAAATTGTAGATTGAATTTTTGACGATATTAATGTGACATAATATGATTGCATCTAATCTTAAAATAAGTATAATTTAATAATTTTTATGAATAATTTAGATGAGTATCATATTTTGATTGAATTAGTTTGTTGAGATTTAGTGGCAACGCAATATATCGACTAATTCAACACAAATCCAATGTAAGTTAGAACCCCATCCTAAATGTAATTTCGGCTAGATCATTTTCTGCATTTCTTTTTTTTCTGTCTCTTTTTAGCCCATCCTGATATATATAATTTACTATCAAAATATCCCAACATATAATTTTTCTATTTTAAAGATATTTATTAGTTAATTTTATGATTAATTTGTTATTCATATGTAAAAGCTAATCGTCAGCACATTATCCAACGATTATGAATCCCTTCGATGACATAATTTTGCATCAAATATATTCATACCGGCTCATTGCCATAAATGCAACACAATCTACAAACACTCAAATCCAATGATTATCAGCATATCCAATTTTTGAAATGCAATTTACACTCAAAATATAATTTATTATCAAAAAATTCTTGAGATAATTTTGTTTTATATTTATAGATACTTATGTTAAATTCATATTAATTTTATATTAACATCACAACATTCCAAATATAAAATTAATAAATATGTAATATATTTTCAGTACTTATATTTTTTTATAATTTTAAAACAATCAATATGTACACTTTATATGTGACTCATATTACAAGACCGTTCTTGTAAGAGATCTATTAGCCTACAACATATCAATAGAAAGAGAAATGTCTTATATACATACAAATCATTAAAATTATTTCATTTTAAAATAATAAAATAATAATTATTTAAGTACATTTATTCTATTAACTGTCTTACACATATCCTCAAAGTGTGTATATATTAGATAATATCACTATTATTTGATTAAATTTAAATGTCTTAATAAATTAGCTTGTATTTACACACAATTATTTAATTACTCTACCTATTACTCAAATGAAATTATCTATTTAACTTACGTAGTATAAGTATCACAATTCTTTACGAATTCTATAAATTAATATTATTTTTTTATATGGTTGATTTTTTTCTATTTCCTAATTTTTTTTTTTTATCTTCCCTATTTTCTTTTGTTATATATATTTGTTTGTCAAGAATTGACTGTTTTGTATGTTATGATTTCATGGAGTTTATTGCTTAAAGTTATTTTTTTGTAATTCCTTAATATGAATTTAAAGATACAGAATAAACTCTTATTAAAGATCTAGAGTATTTGTAGTTAATCTATTAAATGTTATTATTTTTTTTATATACATTTATGTATTAATAATAAGAATTATTTTTCCTTTATATAATTTTACCATGTCGCTGTTAGTATTATTTGTATATATTATTTGTTAATGTTTAATTCTTTTATTGCTTTTATATTATTAGTTTAAATCTAGTTTTAATGGTTATTCATTAGGGTTCATTACTATTTAGGAATTAACATGTTTTGATTTATAGGTGTAGTTTGATGTCTTACTTATGATGTTATACTAGAATCTTTATAATATGCCTTGATATTTGATTGTATCTTAATTTATTAGCCTGGTAGTTTGTTTTTAAGAATAAGGATATCTTAAATTACTTCAATATTTAATTATTTAGTATATTATAATAATTTATCGACTACTTTATAAGTTTAATTACGTCCTATTATAAATTAATTAATTTAGTCTTTTTTTATATTCTTTTTTCTGTTAGAGTTCCCTATATTATTTATTATTTTTTTCTTGTTTTATAAAATTAATGAGTTATAGGACCTGTTTATCACTTTTTTTTTTTCATATTTATTTAATTTTTTATAAATTTTTTTGAGCTTATATCTTTGTTATAAAGAATGTAGTTTGTGTATTCATTATGATTTCACATAGTATATTAATGTTTAAGTTAATCTTTAATTATTTGATTAAGTTGCTTTATGTTATGA
>NW_021318832.1:2222801-2228533 GCF_001605985.2 Dendrobium catenatum | reverse complement strand
GTTTTCTCTTGAGAAAAAGAAGGGAAAGTTATCTGAAATGCAATTTTCGATGGTGGAATTGATTATCTGTATGCTTGTCACATAAGTTTTGTGGTTAGTTCAAATATTCCAAGACTTGTATCTTTTTTTTTAGCTGGAACTGAAATTTAAGCGCTGGGCTGGGCCTGCTAGGCTGTTTATTTTTTGTGCCTTTGATAGACATAGGTTTTTATTCTGCAGGCCATTCATGATACCTGTGCTTTTGAGTGTGAAAAATTCCACTTTATTGCTTGGAAGATGAGTATATATATATTTTTTTTGTGTGTGTGTGAATAGAGGATTATGATTGAATCTTAAAACCGAAGGAGGCCATGTTGATTTGAATAACAGCTATCTAGATTTTATTTCAGTGTTGCACACTAGTATGAAAAAAAAATTTTGTTTAATTGAGCAATGAATGTTAAAAACTCTGCTTATTCAACGGAGTGTTCTTTCCTAAAATTAGAACCGGCTCCTTTAGCTGTAAAAACCTTCCATTCAATTATAATGCATGTAAATGCATATTTTATTTCTACTAACGGAAGGGAAAATGAATCTAAAAATCAGCACAGCTCTCAAGTTTTCATCCTGTTTTTTTTCAAGATGGCATGTGTGATGATGCTTAATTTAACCTTGGGTAGGCTGCTTGCATTTCCCTGCAACATTCCACCAATCTCAAAATAATACACAGTTATGAATTCTGGGAAACTGCAACTTTGAATTATGCCAGAGATTGACCATAGGTTCTGTGTTATTTGATGCAGTCAGTTTGTACCCATCAGGTTCAATAGGTGCTCTATAATAAAGTAAACTTTTTTAAATTTAGTATTTTGATGGAATCTTTGTGCTTATTGATTTTAGTTAGATTTAAACGGATACCATAGCTAGACATAAAAACAAAGCCTGGTGTTGGCTTTAACAGAATGTGACTACGTGTAAATTGATGATGAAACTTTGCAGCCATATTTATTTTTTTGATCAAGAATGGGCTTCGGCATTTTCAAGTGACTAGTATGTAAAACCGCCTTTACTTTTGGTTACGGTGGAAGAGAACTGCTTTGATTTGGAGAACATGGAAAGAAGAAACAACAAATTTCCTGCAATGATAAGATTCATATATAAATTGTTTGGTATTAGAAAGTAGTAAACCATCTATTCTTATATATTGATTAGCTTACCTACCATATTTGAGGGTTTGTTTCTTAGCCAACTCCTGCTATATGCTTTCTCAAAGTCCACGATGGTGTTATAGTTTAAATTTCCATATTTGAGCAATAGCCATGTTTGGGTTTGGTGAAAGGCGAAACTTGGTTTTTGTAGAAAATGGAAAAAAACATATACTAAATTAGTAAATTTGTATATGCGGTGTGATGTTAACACTGACCATTATGATATTATGTTGGATTTAATTTTGGATCTACATTTGAAGTTGCCGTTGAAGAAAATATCGTGAATACGGTTTGAATTAAATTAATTATATAGTGTGCTAGAGATCCTATAAGCATAATGTGATTCGGAAGTTAAAAATATTTGAAAATTCACATTATGTAAGCATGATCATGATAAATTGATGGAGGGTTGCAGAGTCTTAATTTGTTTTGAGTTAAAAATCTTTAAATAGTTATGAAAGGAGCGATGCTGTCTTCTAACAAAAGAATACTTGATTGACTCTTATTTTTCATTTGTGGCATTACTGTCAAGTTAGGTTAAGGCCTATAAACTTGTTCATTTTAAATTTCTTATTACACCAAAAAAATGAGACTCTTAACACTACTGATGCCAGGTCTCAACTCCTGAATGAGAAAAGTGGATGGTTGCATTAGGTTGTTAACAACTAGTATAAAATTTATCGAATAATCATGATATGAATAATTTAATACATTGTGTTAATGCTAGGGCGTTCTCTGAAAGCAACGCGCTGTATGACCTTAATACAATAAGAAATGTGCAAGGGCTACTGCACCGGCGCTTGGGTGTAGTGTTAAATAAGCAATGATTCTCACTTCATAGACGGATGCGGGCAAAGAAGCTACTCCATAAAATTAGAATTATGATAAAAACTTAGAATATAGGTTATCTTATAGACAAATTAATAGAATTAATATATATTATAATTCATTGGAAGATAAATATTTTATGCATTCAACAAACTAAATGGTTTGGACTTTGGAAAGAAGACTATAGAGATTGATAGTTTTGGATTTAAATTATAGTATTCAGGTAGGAGTCATGCTAGAGATGGTGTAGGTGTGTGATGCATTTTGGAAGTAAAAGCAAAAAAATAGATAGGAAACAAATTGCTAGAACACAAAGACAATGACTAATTTTTTTTATTATCTCTTCAATAGAAATAAACGATACAAGTGATCTATTATTCTAAAGGTAGATCAACTTTCCTACAAACCTTAGCCACTGCTAGAAAACTCACAAAGAACAAACTACAGTAGAATTCAATTGCATAACCCAAAATAATACATACTTAGCCTTTAAATAGGCTCCTTCTACTTCCCTCCAAAATCAGTTTCCTTTCCTAAATTAATTCCCTTTCACTTTTGAACTCTTTCTCAAAATAATTCCCTCCCAATCATATCATTAAATCCTTCCTAATTATCTCTACATAAATTTCACCTTTCTTAAATTAATTCCCTCTCAATTTTGAACTCATTACCTAAATAATTCCCTCCCAATCATCATTAAAATTTTCCTAATTATCTCTCCCAAGATTTCTCCTTCTTACATAATGAATTATAGTTTTCTTGGGCCCCACAAGGGGGGTCGAATCCCTCTTACTGATTTATTCCCGCCGCCTCCCTTTTGCTGGGTTCGACGGCTGAGCCAGGCAGAAGAGTTCCGCCCGTAACAATACTCGCCCTCTAAAAATGCACCTTGTCCTCAAGGTGAAAGGATGAGAATTATCTCTTGATCGTCTTGTATGGCTCCAATGTACATTGTGCTCTGACATATCCTTCCACTTGATTAATACTTTTTGTGCCCCTATTTCACCTCCGTGCACCCCTTCTAGTCCTAGAGGTTCCAAAATAACCTCCATATCAAGGTCGGGAGTAGTGAAGATGGTGTGTGATCTCCTATCACCTTCCTTAGCTGTGAGACTTAAAAGACTGGGGGCAATGCTGATGAAGGTGGTAGCCTCAATCGATAGGCCACAGTTCCAATGTATTCCAGAACCTCATAAGGTTTGAAGTATCGTGGAGACAATTTTTTAGTGTTCCTCGTTAGTATTTTTTGTCTATAGGGTCTTAGCTTTAAATAAACCCTATCCCTTGGCTCGAAGTGTACTTATCTCCTGTGTTCATCTGCCTTATTTTTCATGATTTGTTGTGCTCTCAACAAATGTCCTTTAAGCTCAGACAAGTACTTGTCCACTTCCTTTAAGTATTAGTCTATACTGGATATTGGTGTAATGCTATATCCATAATGAATCAAATGAGGTGGATCTCTCCTATAGAGAATCCTGAAGGGGGTGTTTGTGTTGCTGAATAGTATGAGGTCTTGTACCATTATTTGGCCAAAGCAATCTACTCTTCCCAACTCTTAGGTGTGCATGATATGAAGCATCTTAAATAGGTCTCTACACTTATGTTGACTAACCTCTATTTGGCCATCTATCTGGGGAGGGCATGTTGTGCTTCTCTTTAGGACTGTCCCTTATAAATGAAACAGCTCCTAGAAATGACTAAGGAATACTTTGTCTTTGTTTGACATAATGGATTTTGGAAATCCATGCAAGCGCACCACCTCTCGTATGAAAGCAGTAGACAGAGAGACCGTGGTGTAAGGGTACTTTAGAGGGATAAAGTGTGCATATTTGCTCAGATGATCCACTACTACCAGTGTCATTGTATATCCCTCCAAACGAGGCAACCCCTCAATGAAATTCATCATCACCTCCTCCCACACCCTCTCTGACAGAGCTAGAGGCATGACTAAGTATTTGTGCCTCTGGCACACATCACATCTTGCTAGTCAGTCCTCCACATCATGACGCATCCCCACCTAGTTTAATTCCACTGATAATCAGCTGTAGGTCTTTTAAGTCCCTAAATGTCTTTCAACTGCACCGCCGTCAAGATAATCTTCATCAACTCCAATCGTATATGGACTTGAGCCTCGCCATGGCCGTGAGCACCTAACTAAAATAAGCAATGGCCCGATGATCCTGCATGAGCACTGCTCCCAGCCCATATCCTAATGCATCCATCTCTACCATAAATGACTTGCTGAAGTTGGGAAATGCTAACATTTGTAAGTTGGTTATGATTTTCTTCAGCTACTTGAAAGCCTATGTTGCTGCCTCCCCCAATTGAAATTGTCATTCCTTAGCTTCTTAGCAATGGCCATGCTATCATGTCATATCCTCACACAAACTTCCGGTAGTACCCAATTAGGCCTAAGAACCCTCTCAACCCCCTCAGGTTCTTAGGTAAAGGCCAATCTAGTATCTCCTTAATATTGAATTAATCCGGTGCTACCATTGTTTTGCTCACCATATATCCTAGCTAGTCCACCTGTGATTGTGTAAATGTACATTTCTTCAACTTGGCATACAGTTGGTGCTCTCTCAATGTCTCCACCACAGTTCTCAGGTGACCCACATGCTCTGCCTCTGTACGATGGTAAATTTGATGTCATTAAAAATACCTTGACAAACTTTATAAGGTATAATTGGAAGACCTGATTCATGAGGGTCTGAAAAATGGCTGGAGCATTGGTAAGGCCAAAAGGCATCACCAAAAACCCTTAGTGACCTTCATGAGTCTTAAAAGCTATATTGTGCACATCTCTTAGCTTCATTCTGATATGGTGGTATCTTGATTTTAAGTCAATCTTTGAGAAGATGACCGCCTCAAATAGCTGATCTAGCAGCTCATCAATCATGAGGATAGAAAATTTATCCAACACAATTTTCTTGTTTAGTGCCCTACAGTCCATGCAAAACCTCCAACTATTGTCCTTCTTTTTCACAAGTAAAATTGGGCAGGAAAAGAGGTTCACACTTGGCATGATAATCCCTGCTTCTAGCATCTCTCTGATGAGTCTCTCTATCTCATCATTCTGAATCTGTGGGTATTAGTACGGTAGGACACTGATAGGAGAAGCTCCCTCCTTCAAGGTAATAGCGTGCTCGTGCTCCTAAGGTGGCGATAATCCGCTAGGTTGCTATAAAACCCTAGGAAATTGCTGTAGAAGTTGATGTACACACTTCTGGACCTTATCTGATTTCGAATCTCAGATCCCTTCCAGACTCAGTAGCTCTCAGTACAACCATTGATACAGCAATTCCAGGAGGTGTTTCAACTGCCTTAGGGATTACCACCATCGAGGGAGCAGGAGCATGCTATCACTGAGGAGGGTGTGCCACCTATCAGCATCAAACCCTACTGATATCTTCAATTTCAAAAGAATGAGATTGAGAAGCTGATCAGAGAGATGTTGGAGGCAGGTATTATCAGACCCATTGTCAGTTATTTTTCTAGTCCTATGTTATTGGTGAAAAAAAAGATGGCAGCTGAAAATTTTGTGTGGACTACAGGGCGATCAACAAGAAAACTGTGCCAGAAAAATTTCCTATATAAGTGATTGATGAACTTGGATGAATTGAGTGGGGAGATGATGTTTACCAAGATAGATATGAAATCAGGATATCATCAGATCAGAATGAAGAATGAAGATGTGCCAAAAACTGCTTTCAGAAC